>NC_143568.1:74422500-74722500 GCF_054136105.1 Typopeltis vanoorti | reverse complement strand
TCACGCATGGTTATAAGTAGCGAATTTTAGGGGAAATATCCTTTAGCACGTATGTACGTCAATTGTTTACCGTATAAAGTGTTAATTATTGTTGAAAGTGTCTTCCTTTTTTGCCAGGAAAGCGCATTAAAAATCAAAAGTGTGTTAATCTTCTCAAGCTGAGCACTTTATTTTCTTCTGAGTTACGTACATACAATATGTAATGCTTTTTTTATGTAAAAAAATTATTTCTTTAGTAATGGCCACATGGAGAGTTTTTGCGATATGGTTGAAAATGAAATTAGTGAATTAATTGATGGGGAAATAGATTTAAATGAGGAGGAACTGGTACAGTTAATAGATGACGTCAAACCAAATGGCGGGGAAAGTTCTGTCGAAGATTCTGATTGTGATGAATCTGTTAAAAAATTCAGTTTAAAGACATTAGCAGAAGGATTTGACTTGGCAAGAAAGTTAGGAAGCTATTTTACGGATAATGACCCCAGAATGGAGAGCTCCAGAAAATTCACGAGACAATTGGATATTTGTTTAACTCCATATTATGAACTTAATAAAAAAATTGCAGCATAGTGGTAAGCATGGTCTTATTACTGACTTCTTGATAATTAAACCATCCGAAGTATGCAATGAGAATTATACAAATGAAATCACTTGAAATCCAAGAGATTTCAAGTGATGACGACTTCCGGCCACTCGTAAATAAAGAACATCTACGAAATGTTCGTTTTGAAGACTGATGACGATTGAAATATGCACTTTATTATGTGCAATGAAGTTTATGTACAATTTGTAATTTTCTAAGTTTATACTATGTATTTGTTTCATAGTTTATATGTTTTCTTAACTTACATGAATTACAAGAATTAAATAAAAATATATTTTTGTTGCATATGTCATTGTTGTTTATATAAATAAAAAAAATGATTTCGGAACCTAACCTTACATTTTCTATGTAATCTGAGTCTCACATAACGTGATTTATATAATGCGGCATTTCTGTGGAACCTAACATCCGCATTATACGAGGGTTACCTGTATTTGGTTCGTATTTTTGAAATACTCAAAGATGAAAATGTGAACCATCATTTATAAGATATGTGAGAATAGGAAAGAATAAGTGTGAATAGAAACACTTTCATTAATGGTAAAGAATAATTAATAATTATCATTTGTGATATGTGTGTCATATAAGTTGCTGGATAGAGCGAATAGCAGGATCCTATAAATTCTAAACATGAATAAGTGAATTTATGTTGGCATAATTAAAAAAAATAAAACTTATGATGAGAGAGAGAGAATATTGCAGGAATAAATATGGTTTGATGGTGCAGCAATCATCTTGTAAAATTTGTTGCACATGTTATGTGTATTTCTCTGGTTTGTGTATATTTCTCTCCGTTTTTCAAGAATTTTATTTTGTTTACTGAGATTAAGTATACATAACATCCGATCATTATCGGAATTATCCACGCTTTCAGGAATCATATTTTTTTTTTTTTTTTTTTTTTTTTTTTTTTTTTTTAGTATCAGCGGTTCTATCTGTCTTATCAATCTCACATATGCTGGTATTTTGTTGTAGATCAACAACATCTTATAATACACAGAATATTCATTTTTATTCAGGAATAGATATTTTTTACTGTCTGTTATTTCCGAAAACTAGAATAAAAATGTCTCTGTATACCGTTAAAAAACTTTGCAATCTGTACAAAATTTTGCTTGTACAGATGCTATACTGTACAAGCAAAAGAAAAAACAATTAGCATTTTTCTCCTAACATCCACTTTCAAATTTTCAGTTCCAGAAAACATGCGTAACAACTGTTTGTAATATATATTGGATACAAAAAGCGCTCAACTCACGACAAGTGACAACGTCCAATTGGATTGGTTGACACAATAACCAATCATAGATGCTAGGTGATGAGTGAGCACAAAATTTTAGCTCACCCGGCCCCGCCTTCTCAGTGGTTTAAAAATATTAAAAAGCTAAGAATTTGTCCGGATGTGCCCTTTTTACATCTTTTCGAATGGCTCAAAGGCGTATGCATTTCAAAAGCACACCTGGGCTATTAACGCGAATGTGGCACAATGTTTACGCAGCTTTATGAAGAAAAGTGCATTCTTCATGAAGCACTAATGCTTTATTACCCTCCTGAAGAGGACAATGAAACATTAGTACAGTATATTGTGTTCAATTTTAGGAATCGTGCGAAATCTGCAAACAATTGGGGGAGTCTTTACCGGGAATAAATGCAAAAATATGATATGGATGATACTGATATTTCGTGGATGAGCACCGCACACATGGAATATTCACCCTTGATATATATATATATATATATAATTTTTATCTATGCAATTTTTACAATTGCTTCTTTGAACTCTAATCGTGTAATATCATATACTTCAGCTGCGACTGAGACGAGAGTGCATGAATTAAGATTCATTATTATGATTCATCTTTTAATGTAATTAATGGTCTGTCTCCTTGATGAAGTCCGCATAACGTTGGATAAAATATATTGGAGTCTTTAAATAAAATTCTGTTTAATTTTTGCTACATGTGTAAACCATAAAGTTATTTTATAATCATAGTCAATATGATTTTTCTTGTTTCCCTCCTTGTGAATTTATGCATATCTTTATGTTGGAACATTGTGTTTGTAAAGACTAATTAAATAAATCAATGTATCCTCAGTTTGGCACGGTAGTCCATCATGTTTATGGATTTTTGGCAATCCATGTATATGAGGAGGAGGGGAGTTCTAGATTTATATAATTTGATGAACCTGCAACATGCCTGTGAAGAGGTAAGATTTTTGAGAATCCTCTGAATGGTTTTGAATATTAATAAGATCAAAGTGAAATAGTAAGTTGACTGAATTTGTGTAAAATACACTGCTGTCTCATGAAAGCTATGAGGGTGGTCTGAAAAGTTCTTGGCCTAACAATAAAAAAACGAATTTATAATTTCAAAATAATTTTTATTTTTCAACATAATCTCCCTTAAGACTAATACATTTATTCCAGCGATGCTCCAGCACCATTATCCCGTCCCTGTAGTGGTTCTCAGTAAGATCTGCAAAATACCCCTCTACAGCTGCAATCACCTCTTGATTCGAAGAAAAATGCTGACCAGCGAGGAAGAGATAGAAGTCAGAGAGAGCCAAATCTCAGGGATAGGGTGGATGTTCGAACGATTCATAGTGCAGATCCCTTAATTTTCCCATTGCCAAAACACCTTTGTGAGCAGTTGATTTCTTTCTTCTGCAAACTGGGTCTTTTCTCACGAATTTTTTCATCCAGTCTGGTTAAAATGATCAGAATAATATTCCCCAGTTATTGTTTTACCTTTTCAAGACAATTAATAAACAAAATGCGTTTAGCGTCCCAAACTACCAATGCCATTACCTTTCCGGCTGATGGAACTGAGGCACTGAACAACTGGCTTCTGTCCACTGTTTTGACTGCTCTTTGGATTCTGGTGTGTAATGGTGAATCCATAGTAATAAATCGATGCACAAAATCAGTTTTATTCTTGTTAAAACACTCCAAGCACTGTTCAGAGATTTTAATGCAAGTGCGTTTTTGATCTGCTGTGAGCAAGCACTGCACCTATCTTTCACGAAGCTTTTTTGTTTGCAATTCTTCATGCAAAATATATCCTACACGTTCTTTGAAATGCCTATAGTCTCAGCAAGCTCACGCACTTTGACTCGGTCATCCAATACCGTATCATGCACTTGATTAATGATTTCTACACTTTTTTGGACGTCCTTCACGTGGATCATCTTCAAGGCTGGTATGGCCACATTTAAACTCAGCAGCCCATTTCTTAATTGTTGAAAATGAAGGAGAAGAGCACCCATAAACTTTTATGAATTTCAAATGAATTTCTTTTGGAATTAAACCTTCTTTTACAAAGAATTTTATAACTGCACAATACTCAATTTTATCCATTTCAAGGGACTAAGGCAACACTTTTGCTTCAGACAGCTGTATAAAACAAACTACTTGATAGAATGACTTGCAATTTCACATGGATTCTTATGACAGATGTGCCAACTTAGAAAAAAAAAAAAATCTTGCCAATGGTGTTGCTATCTATGATCCAGGCCGAGAACTTTTCAGCCCACCCTCATAAATAAAATTTGTGTTAGGATGAATTTGGGTAATATGCTTAATAGCAATTTTATATGCTCTTGTTTTTAATGTGTTAGAATTTTAGAGGTAATTTTCTTGGTTAGCATTTATGGTTAATGATACAAAGAGTTAATAATAGGTGACTTTTAATTACCTAAGTTGGTGAAAATGAATTGAGCAAATGTTGTACAGTTTTAAATTATTTAATACATAAGTGATTAGAGCTAATTTCTTAGTTGCTTTCATACTGGAATCCATCGTTTTTTTGAAAAGTAATCCATATTATTCTTACAGTGATGGAGTAGCACGAGTTTTTACTTGGCATAAGGAGTTGTATGCACCTGATGAAGAACAAAAAGCATTCGAACATGAAATAACAAAAACAGCTGTACCATCAGGAGAAATAGGAGACCTTAAAATTGAAGAACTTCCTGGGAAAGAAGTACTCCTAGAACCAGGTATTTTTTTTGTCTTTAAAAGAGTAACATTGAAAGAGCTCTTTTAAAGACTAAAGAAATGTGCAATAAATCCTATTTAATTAAACCTCTGATACAGTTGACTTTAATATAGCACTTCCACCTTTTTTTTTTTTTCTGCAATCCGTTTCAGTCACTGACAGTAATTCAATCAGTTGTTGATACAATGTGGCACGTATATGAATCTTTTGTCTATCATGTTTCCATATTCTTGTCTTACACCTGTGTAAGGTAGACACCAGAACATGAAATCCTAGAAACACCTGTATGGTACTAATTATAATGAAGAACCAAAGGCTTCAATTCGGCGACATGAACTTATTTAAGTTAAGAGATATTATATCCCATATTGTTTCTTAGCTGAATAAGAAACTCAAAGAGTTTCATGCCGAATATCGAAACTATATAAAGTTCGGCGATTCCAAGCGTAAGCAAATACCTGGATAGAGCAGCAACTGACCCTTGAAGGTAGTGCAAGCTAAGGCAACTCTACAAAGGGTAGAGCAAGCTCCGATCACTATTCTTGATATTTACCCATAATGTGAACATAACTCCTAGGAGCTGTATTATTGTTCAACATTATGAGAGAAGGTCACTACCTAGACCGGTTTCGACCTTTTTTGAGGTCTCATCAGTGAGTAGGTAGACCAAGTTAATACCAAGTTTGTAGCGAACAGACCTTGCATCCCTTCTATGAGAATTGCCAAGAGGTGTCCTATTAAATTACTAATTATAATGAAGAGCCAAAGACTTCAATTCAGCGACATGAACTTATTTAAGTTAAGGGATATTATATCCCATATTGTTTCTTAGCCGAATATAGAAACTATATAAAGTTCGGCGATTTCAAGTGTAAGCAAATACTTGGATAGTGCAAGCTGAGGCAACCCATACAAAGGGTGGAGCAAGCTCCGATCACTGTTCTTGATATTTACCCATAATGTGAACTTAACTCCTAGGAGCGGTATTATTGTTCAACATTATGAGAGAAGGTCACTACCCAGACCAGTTTCAACCTTTTTTGAGGTCTCATCAGTGAGTAGGTAGACCAAGTTAATACCAAGTTTGTAGCGAACAGAACTTGCATCCCTTCTATGAGAAGTGCCAAGAGGTGTCCTATTAAATTACTAATCATAATGAAGAGCCAAAGGCTTCAATTCGCGACATCAACTTATTTAAGTTAAGGGATATTATATCCCATATTTGGTATCCATATAAAAGGATGCTTATGCTTGGAATTGCCGAACTTTACATAGTTTCTATATTCGGCATGAAACTCTTTGAGTTTCTTATTCGGCTAAGAAACAATAAGAAACAACAATACATTTTGTTCCGTTAGTCTCAATCTCACACCAAATAGCCTAAAATGAGCTCTTTTCACTATCCTGCAATACAACTTCTATTCTCCTTGGTTGCAGTTCATCAGCTATCATCAGTAACACTCCTCCTCCTCTGTCCCTCCTGAACACACTATACCCTAACATTCAATCCCACTGACTATGTCATCTTCTGTCAGCCATGTTTCACTAATGCCAATAACCTGTGGCCAGGAAGAGCCAACCAAGGCCAAAAATTCTTCCTTCTTGTTCCTAATACTCCTGGCATTAGTATACATGAAATGCAGAGGTCCATTTGTCCCACCCCTATCTTGATGTGTTATACTAACTATCCCATTCTGATTTCTTGTCCTTCGTACTGGCTTGGGTACATTATAAGCATTCTTACACTCAACTGCCTTACTGATGTCTGCATATCCGCTTCTTCCCCTCCTTAATAGTTCAAGTTTCCCTTATTTTTGCATCCACTCTCGCTTCACTCAGCAACACTTTTTTTCAGTCTTCGCACACTAAATCCATTCAAATGTAAGCCATCCATCTTGTACAAGTCCTTTCGCCCATCAAACTCACTCCACAGCACACTGTCTGCATAACCTGCGCATAAAGTCATTTGCGATAATGGCCCTCCTTCTAAACTCTTCTCTGTCATACTGCGGCAACAGACTCACTATCCTAACTCTGTCACTCTTTTCTTTCGCTACCTCTAATAATTCCTTCACGTCCTCTCTCATTTCAAATTTATCTCCTTTAAAATCATTCATTCCCACTACGATTATCATTTCTTTCACCCTCTGTTTCTGCACTTTAATGCTCTCACTTACATCCTTAATTTTCGCACCCAGTAAGTACGATTTAGTTAAACTCGCATCTATCACACCTCTTACTAACACGTCACCGTACAACACTCTTTCCTTCATTACTGAAACACTCCCAATCATACACCTATTTTTCCTTTCTTACACTTGTTAATTTCCGTTTGCCGTGGCATTCGGGAAGGAGTTTTGCAGTCTCTCCAACTCTTGCTTCGCCTTTGTATTATGCCGCGTAACCGTGCGATCTCACTCATTACAGCTAATTTCTCATTTTTTTCATCATTCACACCATTTTCTCTCTCTATAATTACTTCCACTCTCTCTTTCATCATCGCTCTCATTGCCATCTTGTACAACATCACAGTTTACTGTCAAACCACTATTTACTTTCACATTCTGGCTTTCTTCTACAACAACTATCTCACAACCTGACCCACACTACAATTCCTCACTTTCGGCACTTTCTCCCACCACTATCATTATCTATCCAAATTCCAGCCTCTTCTGAGAATGCATACATACCACACATATCACACTGGATGAATTCCTTAACATTCAAGTTTTTGAGCAAAGACAGCAAATTTTTGGTCGCCATTGTTTTTCGTCGCAATGCCGCCATGTGCTATACTATCAATTGTAACTACTAGAAAACTACTAAATACTACTAGAAATCACACCAAAAATCTCACAGACACACCAAACTACCAAAAACAAACAATAGAACATCAAGATTAAATCAATATTGCCAATTTATTCTCAAAATAATACTTCTCTTTGGGAGCTCTCTGCAAACACTATACACCATGAAGCCCGCTACCTAAGTTTTGTTTTTAATTTGTAGTTCTTTCTTAAACTACCACCCTGAAGAAGATACTGGTTCTTAGTGCATAATCTACTTGTATATAATATTAATGACTATTAAACCAAGCCAGATATTTTATTACTAAACTTGAAGTTGTAAAATTTAATTTCAAACATGAATGTTTGTTTATATATTTGTGAATCCCCCCCCCCAATTCCATGAAATCTAAACCTCTGGTTGGACTTCTGCTGCAGGTGGGCTGAAAATTAGAAAATCTAGAAACTGCTTTAAAGACTACATGCTACTTTTCCAAGCCACTTCAGGCCTCCAATGAACAAAGCAGTTTTATATTGGGAGGTGCTTAAGGTTCAAAGCTGTACAACTGAGAGGAGACCTCCACATAGCCTTTAAAGGAATGCAGAGAACCGACCAGGTCTTCTGACCTAATGTCCAATCATCACCTTCTCGTGGTGCACCCTGTTGGGTATCTACTTGGATACTGAACGAACGAGAATGGGCTGGCAATTTGGGATTTAGCCGACCAAATAGTATTCTTATTGGTTAAACAAAAATAAAAAATGATAGTACGACATGACAAAATTTCATGCCGGCTGGGGCGTTGCCTGGTTAAACTAGACCCCCCGTTGTTTTCGCCAGTGAACCAGGGCGAACAGCGAAAAGTCAGCTACTGGAACAAATCTGAAAACAAACCCCAACTCAACATCACCAGAGTTAAAGATCGGTACTATCAACATAAGAAGCCTGAATGGCAAAGAAATGGAGCTAGCTGAGGAATTAGATAAGTACCAGATCGACATAATAGGGGTGACTGAAACAAAAAAGACAAAAACTGGTGAGCTCTTTCTGAGCAATAAATACAAAATGTTATATTCAGGCAATGACAATCAAGGAAAAGGAGGAGTAGCCATAGTATTCAACACAAAATACAAGGCTAATCTTCTTGAATGGCAGTCAGTCTCAAGTAGAGTAATGTGGGCAAATATGAGAATGGGGAACTGGACAATGAGACTTATTTGTGCCTATGGTACCACAGAAGGTTCTACTAAGGCAGAAGTGGAGGAATTTTTTGAGGCTTTAGAAAAAGCCACTGACACAATGAAAAATGAAAAGTTGGTCCTTGTTGGGGATCTAAATAGCAGAGGAGGAAATGATTGTGAGACATACAAAAATATTTTGGGAAAATTTGGAGAAAAGAACAAAGCTAATAATAATGGCAAATATCTGTTGGATTTCTGCTCAGAACATGGACTGGTTATTATTAACACCATGTTCCAACATAAAAATGTGCACAAATTCACATGGAGAGAAGAGACAAGGAATAAGAAAAGTCTCATTGACTATGTTATTGTTGATAGTGATGTTTTCTCCCTGGTGCAGGACACCAGAGTGTACAGAGGATTTGAAATTAGAAGTGATCACTATTTAGTCTTGAGCAGGATAAAATTGAATTTCATATTGAAAAGAATAACATGTAAGAAAGTTTTAAAGCGAATAAAAGTTGAGCAGCTCTCAGATGTGAACTGTAGACAAAAATACACAAAGATTATTGAAGAAAAAATGAAAGAGTTTGAGAACAGGAATCAAGCCTTGGAGATTCAGTGGCAAACTCTGAAGAAAACATTGATTGATTCTGCCAGAGAGGCATGTGGTGAGGTTGTCTGTAAGGATAAAAAAATCAGAACTCCCTGGTGGACACAAGAAGTTAAAGAGGCAGTGAAGGAAAAGAAGAAAGCATATCAAAAGTTCCTGTCAAATAAGTCAGATTGTGCTCTTAGAGAATACAGAGACAAATGCAAGAATGCTAAACACTGTGTAAAACTAGCTAAACAAAAGTCATGGGAGGACTTTGGCAAGAATATAGAAAATAAATATCAAGAAGGTGGCAAAATATTCTGGTGGTTGTTGAAGAAGCTTAGGAATGGGGGAAAGAGTGCTGTAAAAGGAGTTAGAGATGATAAAGGTAACATGAAAATGGGAGAAAAAGATATCCTTGAAGTATGGAGTAATTACTTTGAAAAACTGCTAAATGAAACAAGCAGTTTTAACAGCACAGTGGTAAAAAAACACTGACCAGGTATGCAGTCAGGAATACATATCCATACTTGAAGAAGAAAAAGCCATCAGAGGCTTGAAATGTGGAAAGGCAGCAGGAGTAGATGATATTCATCCAGAAATGCTGAAGTATGGTGATGTGAGAGTCTTACAGTGGCTGCACTGCATAGTTCAGAAGGCCTGGACAGAGGGACGAATTCCCGATGATTGGAGTAGAGCTCTAATAGTACCCATATATAAAAAGGGAAATAAAACTGAATGTGAGAATTACAGAGGTATTTCCCTACTGAGTGTTCCTGGCAAGATCTATGCAAGTATACTTGAGAAACAGTGAGAAGAATTGTGGAAGAAAAGCTTGGTGAAGAACAAGCTGGATTCAGGCCAAATAGAGGTCGTCAGGATCAGATCTTCACTTTACGACAAATAGTCGAGAAAGCATGGGAATATAACAAAGATCTGTATTTAAGTTTTGTCGATTTGGAAAAGGCATATGACAATGTGCCAAGGGAGAAGCTATTCAATACGCTGCAGTTATATCAAGCAATACTTGGTCTTTATTTGAGTTGTAAGTCAGCAGTTAGAATTGAAGGAAGTACAGGAAGATGGTTTAATGTGAAATCTGGTGTGAGACAAGGATTATCCCCTCTGTTATTCATTATCTATATGGATCAAATTATGAAGGAAAGTGGTATTAAACATGATATCAAAATTGGAGATGTTAATGTCAGCTCTTTGCTTTATGCGGATGATGTTACACTTCTAAATAAATCCGCTACAAGTCTGCAAGATTCTCTGACTAAATTGAATTGCTGTTGTAATAGATAAGGTATGAAGGTCAGCAATAAAAAGACAAAGACAATGAAAATAGGCAGAATCATTGAAAATGTCAACTGTGTTGTGAATGGAGAACCTGTGAAACAAGTAAAACATTTCAGCTACTTAGGCACGATTTTTACTGAAGATGGTAAATTAAATATAGAAATAGACAACAGAATCAGCAAAGCTGGTATTGTAGGAAGTATTGAATAAATTCATATGGAATAAGAGAGAAATTAGAACATTAATTAGCTGTATAAAAGACAGTGTTCAAACCAGTTTTAACTTATGGATCTGAGAGCTGGGTCAGAAGTAAAACAGTAGACCAAAGACTAGAGACCACAGATATTAGAGTCCTGAGAAAGATTATAGGCATGAACAGATGGCATCAATGGCAATATCATATTAAACACAAGGATATTAGGAAAGAACTTGACATTGTCAATATCCAGGAATGCGTTAGCAGAGCTAATCTCAGGTGGTATGGTCACTTAAACAGAATGGGCGAAGAAAGATTAGCGAAACAAGTGTTCTCTGCCCGGTTGGCAGCAAAACGACCCAGAGGAAGACCAAGATATAGGTGGATTGATACGGTACAAAGTGCCTTAGATGATAGAATATAAGATCTGATAATGTTGGAGTCTTGACAAGTAACAGACTGATTTGGAGGAAAATTGTAGATAAGAAGTTAGTAATGATGTAAATTTTTCATGTAGTACTATCATATCCTGTACACCCCCTTGAGGGTACACGGCAGGAATTTGATGATGATGAAATTCATCTACCACCTAAAGATATTCAACATCTATGCTACAGTGGGATTTTGAACCCATGACCATAAGTTGGAAAACAGAGACACCATTCACTTGCATTGAGGGATAACGATCCCTGAATGGAGCGTCCCAGAAAATTCACAAGATAATTGGATATTTGTTTAGCTACATATCGTGAACTTAATAAAAAAATTGCAGCATAGTGGTAAGTAAGGTTTTATTACTGACTTCTTGATAATTAAACCAGCCGAAGTATGCAGTGAGAATTATACAAATACTGTCCAAGTGATTTCAAGTGATGGCACTTGTAAATAAACAACACCTACGAAATGTTAGTTTTGAAGACAGCGATGACGATTAAAATATGCACTTTTATTTTATGTTGCCTAAAACGTTTATGCATTATGTGCAATGAAGTTTAAGTATGATTTGTAATTTTATAAGTTTATACTATGTATTTGTTTCATAGTTTACATGTTTTCTTAACTTACATGAATTACCTGAATTAAATAAAAATATATTTTTGTTGGGTATGTCATTGTGGTTTATATATATTTAAAAAAGGGAAAAAAAAACGATTTCGGAACCTAACCCTACTTTTTATATGTGATCTGAGTCTTGCACAACGCGATTTATATAATGCGGCATTTCTATGGAACCTAACATCCGCATTATACTAGGGTTACCTGTATTGGGTAAGATCAACCAGCTTTCTAAATCGTCCATCATTCTTTACTCTCCCCCCCCCCCCTCAATTAACTGCACATCCCAGTTAATCTAGAAAATATTTTTATGTCAAATATGTTTTTCTGTTATTACCTTCCGTTAACAATTTTCTCTTCTGCCATACCACTCAGAATTTTCATGTCATGGGATGATTATAACTTGCTGGCATCTCATTTGCAGTAAAATTGCAATGTAATAAACTTCTTTTAACGAGGCTGTTTTTTGCGTATTTTTGTATGCAGTGGCCGGTAGAATAATTTTAAATATAGGTTTTTTTTGGTTGATGATGATGTAATGAGAATGATATTTCTTTATGATGAGCATATTTTGGCCATTTTCCACGGTTATGTAAATAGCACATCTTTCAGTATTGCATAGCTTTATTACAACAGTGGATCATGTACTGTATTTTCCACTATTTGCATTTAATATATTATAGTATATTAATACTATAATGTGATAAACACAGGGTGCTTAAGGGTCAAAGCTGTATAACTGAGAGGAGACCTCAACATAGCCTTTAAAGGAATGCGGAGAACCGACCAGGGCTTCTGACCTAATGTCCAATCCTCACCTTCTCGTGGTGCACCCTGTTGGGTATCTACCTGGATACTGAACGAACGAGGATGGGCTGGCAATTTGGGATTTAGCCGACCAAATTGTATTCTTATTGGTTAAACCAAAATAAAAAATGATGGTACAACATGACAAAATTTCATGCCGGCTGGGGCGTTGCCCGGTTAAACAAGGCCCCCGTTGTTTTTGCCAGGGAACCAGGGCGAACAGCGAAAAGTCAGCTACTGGAACAAATCTGAAAACCAACCCCAACTCAACATCACCAGAGTTAAAGATCGGTACTATCAACATAAGAAGCCTGAATGGCAAAGAAATGGAGCTAGCTGAGGAATTAGATAAGTACCAGATCGACATAATAGGAGTGACTGAAACAAAAAAGACAAACTGGTGAGATCTTTCTGAGCAATAAATACAAAATGTTATATTCAGGCAATGACAATCAAGGAAAAGAAGGAGTAGCCATAGTATTCAACACAAAATACGAGGCTAATCTTCTTGAATGGCAGTCAGTCTCAAGTAGAGTAATGTGGGCAAATATGAGAATGGGGAACTGGACAATGAGACTTATTTGTGCCTATAGTCCCACAGAAGGTTCTACTAAGGCAGAAGTGGAGGAATTTTTTGAGGCTTTAGAAAAAGCCACTGACACAATGAAAAATGAAAAGTTGGTCCTTGTTGGGGATCTAAATAGCAGAGGAGGAAATGATTGTGAGACATACAAAAATATTTTGGGAAAATTTGGAGAAAAGAACAAAGCTAATAATAATGGCAAATATCTGTTGGATTTTTGCTCAGGACATGGACTGGTTATTACTAACACCATGTTCCAACATAAAAATGTGCACAAATTCACCTGGAGAGAAGAGGCTAGGAATAAGAAAAGTCTCATTGATTATGTTATTGTTGATAGTGATGTTTTCTCCCTGGTGCAGGACCCTAGAGTGTACAGAGGATTTGAAATTGGAAGTGATCACTATTTAGTCTTGAGCAGGATAAAATTGAATTTCATATTGAAAAGAATAACATGTAAGAAAGTTTTAAAGCGAATAAAAGTTGTGCAGCTCTCAGATGTGAATTGTAGACTAAAATACACAAAGATTATTGAAGAAAAAATAAAAGAATTTGAGAACAGGAATCAAACCTTGGAGATTCAGTGGCAAACTCTGAAGGAAACATTGATTGATTCTGCTAGAGAGGCATGTGGTGAGGTTGTCTGCAAGGATAAAAAAATCAGAACTCCCTGGTGAACACAGGAAGTTAAAGAGGTAGTGAAAGAAAAGAAGAAAGCATATCAAAAGTTCCTGTCAAATAAGTCAGCTTGTTCTCTTAGAGAATACAGAGACAAATGAAAAAATGCTAAACACTGTGTAAAACTAGCTAAACAAAAGTCATAGGAGGACTTTGGCAAGAATATAGAAAATAAATATCAAGAAGGTGGCAAAATATTCTGGAGGTTGTTGAAGAAGCTTGGGAATGGAGGAAAGAGTGCTGTAAAAGGAGTTAGAGATGATAAAGGTGACATGAAAACCGGAGAAAAAGATATCCTTGAAGTATGGAGTAATTACTTTGAAAAACTGCTAAATGAAACAAGCAG
This sequence comes from Typopeltis vanoorti, assembly GCF_054136105.1. Lineage (NCBI taxonomy): Eukaryota > Metazoa > Arthropoda > Arachnida > Uropygi > Thelyphonidae > Typopeltis > Typopeltis vanoorti. The sequence continues at coordinate 74,708,370 of NC_143568.1, read as the reverse complement.
TGATGACAGTGCAGTTGTGAAAAACACTGACCAGGCATGCAGTCAGGAATACATATCCATACTTGAAGTAGAAAAATCCATCAAAGGCTTGAAATGTGGAAAGGCAGCAGTAGTAGATGATATTCGACCAGAAATGCTGAAGTATGGTGGTATAAGAGTCTTACAGTAGCTGCACTGCATAGTTCAGAAAGCCTGGACAGAGGGACGAATTCCTGATGATTGGAGTAGAGCTCTCATAGTACCCATATATAAAAAGGGAAATAAAACTGAATGTGAGAATTATAGAGGTATTTCCCTACTGAGTGTTCCTGACAAGATCTATGCAAGTATACTTGAGAAACGGTTGAGAAGGATTGTGGAAGAGAAGCTTGGTGAAGAACAAGCTGGATTCAGGCCAAATAGAGGCTGTCAGGATCAGATTTTCACTTTACGACAAATAGTCGAGAAAGCATGGGAATATAACAGAGATCTGTATTTAAGTTTTGTCGATTTGGAAAAGGCGTATGACAAGGTGCCAAGAGAGAAGCTATTCAATACGCTACAGTTATATGGTGTCGATGGGGCATTATGTCAAGCAATACATAGTCTTTATTTGAGTAGTAAGTCAGCAATTAGAATTGAAGGAAGTACAGGAAGATGGTTTAATGTTAAATCTGGTGTGAGACAAGGATGTACATTATCCCCTCTGTTATTCATTATCTATATGGATCACATTATAAAGGAAAGTGGTATTAAACATGATATCAAAATTGGAGATGTTAATGTCAGCTCTTTGCTTTATGCGGATGATGTTATACTTCTAAATAAATCCGCTACAAGTCTGCAAGATTTTCTGACTAAATTGAATAGCTGTTGTAATAGATATGGCATGAAGGTCAGCAATAAAAAGACAAAGACAATGAAAATAAGCAGAATCATTGAAAATGTCAACTGTGTTGTGAATGGAGAACCTGTGGAACAAGTGAAACATTTCAGCTACTTAGGCACGATTTTTACTGAAGATGGTAAATTAAATATAGAAATAGACAACAGAATCAGCAAAGCTGATATGGTAGGAAGTCAATTGAATAAATTCATATGGAATAAGAGAGAAATTAGTCAGAACACTAAATTAGCTGTATACAAGATGGTGTTCAAACCAGTTTTAACTTATGGATCTGAGAGCTGGGTCAGAAGTAAAACACTTGACCAAAGACTAGAGACTGCAGATATGAGAGTCCTGAGAAAGATTAGAGGCGTGAAGAAATGGGATCAATGGCAATATTATATTAAAAATGAGGATATTAGGAAATAACTTGACATTGTCAACATCCAAGAATGCATTAGCAGAGCTAATCTCAGATGGTATGGTCACTTAAACAGAATGGGCGAAGAAAGATTAGCAAAACAAGTGTTCTCTGCCATGTTGGCAGGAAAACGACCCAGAGGAAGACCAAGATATAGGTGGATTGATACGGTACAAAGTGCCTTAGATGATAGAAATATAAGATCTGATAATGTTGAAGCCTTGACAAGTAACAGACTGATTTGGAGGAAAATTGTAGATAGGAAGTTAGTAATGATGATTTTTTTCATGTAGTACTATCATATCCTGTACACCCCCTTGAGGGTACATGGCAGGAATTTGATGATGATGTATTAAACACATGGTATGATGGTATTATTTTCTTTATTTTTGATTTTGTTCATTACATTTAATTACCAGTTAAAGGTTCACTAGTAATTTTCCATATTGCATTGATTTTTCATTCTCTTTAATGCGACATTCAAAACGGATTTGTTTAGTATATTGAGTCAAAGTAATAGAAAGATCTTTGATTGGATAGAGGTAAGTTGTACATGTTATATGGCATCTGTGATTTCTCTCTTTATTTAGTTTATTGTTGTAGATGCCATGTTTGTCAGTGTCTGTGCTAACACATCTGAAGTATAAATTCCCACAGTTGTTAAAAGGGCATTAATGTTTTTCATTGGTGAATCAGTTCTAAACTGTAGTATGATAATTGTACTGTTATTGTACCTGTTGTACTATTATGGTTCGTATGAAATAAATTTAATTACTCTGTTTGCAGTTGTTTCTTGAACAGTTCTTTGCTTTTTCATATGTTAAATAGTTATAAGGAGCACTAGCATTTCTTCCAATGCTATTGTGAACTTGTTATAGTGACCTTCAGAAATATTTTTCTTCTACACCAGGCATCAACTTATTCTCCAGTTTCTTGAATTATATATCTTCAGAAGAATACTTTCGTTGATTATACATTAAACGTCATTTCATATTGTATTGTTTATATACTTCAGACATTGTGCACCTCTCTAAGACAGAGGCAGAACACATCAAAACATCTGGTTATGTTATAGTTTTGACTATTAGGTAGTTTTTTTTTTTATGCCCTTGATGATGCCTTTTTTTGACAATTCATTGTTAAAGAAAGGCATCATCAAAGTAAAAAAACACAAATAACTATTTATTTCTTCTTTAACGTGGCAACATTCCACCAGTTAATATCTATTGTACCAGAGGGAACTATCTAGTTGTAAAACACCATATGCAAGAATTGAGATGTATTGTCAGAGAAAAGGCCAATTCTCTGGGGTACAGTTAATGGGAGATACTTCAATAGGAGTGATGTTAGCTTGGTCCACCTTTGCTACGAGTTTCCCGGTGTTGTACTACCTTACCCCAGTCCTGAAGATATTTTCAGGTGGAAACTTTGTTTGCTCACACTTGGATAAAGGGTTAAACTAAATTTATTATAGTCTAACCAAGTGAAAAATAAACTTTCAACATCTTTCTCTAAATCCAGAGTAATTTAATAAAAAGGTGGCAAACCTTTTGGCAACTCCTGTAGGTAAAGATGACCTTGCCGTTGCTTCTGCCTTGTACCTCCACTTCTGGGCCTGGCTCCTGAAGAGATCTCAATAAAGGTCGAAACTAGTCTAGGTAGTGGCCCTTCCCTTAATGCATAACGTTATATATATCTGCAAGGAGATGTGCTTTGCATTATGGGCGATACTAAGATAGGAGTGATGTTAGCTTGGTCCACCTTTGCTGCGAGTTGCCCGGTGTTGTACCACCTTACCCCAGTCCTGAAGATACTTTCAGGTGCAAACTTTGTTTGCTCACACTTGGATAAAGGATTAAACTAAATTTATTATGGTTCATCACTGTACATGCACTAACATCATAAATACCCAGCTAAACTACCAAGAGCACAATTAGCAGGACACTGAGATGCACCCTTCTCCCCTGGCTGCCTGTCCTATCCAACATTGCCAAATATATGGAGAAGACAAGCCTCGATTAAAAAATTTAATAAAGTAATGAGCAACCTGCTCCTGCCCTTGCACCAGACTCTCAAAAATCCACCTAGTCTTTGCTTAAAATCAAGAAACCCTTTCTGGTGTATGGACGAACTATCTTTCTGCTGCCTTACCATTAACATCTGACACGTGGAGAGAACACTGGTCCAACAATCTCTCAACAAATGGCTTCCTAGTTGAAGATCCCCCGTGCTCCGCAGTCTGATTTTGCTCTTTCTAGGAAGATTTGGTCATCTGTCAACAGGATCAGAATTACCAGGGCAGATGTGGCTATCCTACTCTACACAAATGAAAACTGTCAGACCACCCTTATTGCGACTATTCTCCCGTAGCCTAGATGATCACTCATCCCTCATAGCCCAGATGATCACTCATATTGTGAATGATTGCCCAAAGTGCCAATTTCATGGTAACCTCCAAGACATCCATGAGGTGACTGATGAGGCCCTGGATTGGCTTTCTGGACTAGACAGGGGAATAGCTGCATTATATTCTTTTTGCTATAAGAATAAATAAGTGCACTAGCTGGTAGAAAAGTTTCATTCCTATATAATACCACCACTTTGCTTATTGGATGCTTGCGGTGACCAAAAACCATGTTTGACTTTAGTCACAAAGTTTCAGTTTATTTTTCCTTTTTTTTTTTTTTTTTTTTTTTTTTTTCTTCCCAACATGCAATATGAGTGAGATTTTTACTTTTGTCACATATGGAGTGACTGAACATTTCTTCCTTTCAAGGGATGCAGCTGTGAAACAGTTATGAAAACAATGTACTGTTTTATTTCAGATTATCTGTTTTGCCATGTACATCTGGGAGGAGTTGATAATGATATGTGGGGAGACACTGATGAGTATGAATAGAAAATCCATTACTCCATGTCACTCTCAATTTTGACTTAAGCAATAACCAGGAAAAGGCAAGTAAACAGAAACAGCTTACATCCAGAAAAATGCAAACCTTTCAAATTCACTTGGCTGGATTGGTTGATCAAGTTTTTTTTTTTAGTTTGTACACACACGTTATTATTTACTTTAACTTCAACAATGTTGATTTCCATATACAATCTACAAAACCTAACATACTCAAATTTCATCTTTAAGTATTTACTCATCTCAGTTTTCCTACACATGCTTTGACTTTTGTTTTTTGTTTCAAAAATGACATGTCATTTTTGTCAAATATATCGTGACATACCATGTCAGATATACACATGATGTACTGCGACAGAGATTTTCTGACTTATATAACCTGTTTTTGATCTTCTTTAGCTAAAAATCTTTCTCGTTCGGCTTTTCTTTCTGTTGCTATCCTTATACCACCAAATCATTCTGAACTTTTGATTTCCTTTCTTTAAATCTTAATTTTTCTCCATTTCATCTTTGCTAATAGTGAAATCTTCTTCAAAGATTTTAATGTTTGCATTCCAACTATTTTTCCTACAACCCCCTACATAGAGGACTGAAGCTGAAACTCAGAAACTACTAGAAACTCAGCACCGATATGCTTCCTATAGTTTTTCAAAAAGACATCAGAAAAATACTAGACTACTTGGTCACTAAAACGTTTTCTGATCCCAATGGCATCTCCAATTATATTCTGAGGTAATTCAGAATTTACATCTGTCCTTTGTCAATCTTCTCTACTCAGCTGGCACTTATCCCAATGCATGGAAGCAAGCATATGTTGTCTGTTTCAAAAAAAGGAGAGATAAAAAGTCTGCTGACCAACTGCCATCACTTCATTCCCCTCTAAAATAATAAAGTTATCACTCAATATCTCCACTACCTAGAGGCTTACCAGTTAATTAGTAATAACCACCAGTATGGATTTTGCCAATTTAGATCTGTAGCTGACCGCATGACAGCTACAGCACATATATTTTCCAAACCGTTCCTTGGCATGTCTCCACTAGTGAGTGATAAAAGCTGAGGAGACATGCCAAGGAATGGTTTGGAAAATATATGCGCTGTCACTGTTGACATTTCCAGGGCTTCAGCTATATTTCTCTGGTTATTACTGCATGGCATGGTGGATGGCGCCCTCTCTTCAAGCTTTGTCACCAGTGCAGGAGTACCTCAGAGCTGTGGTCTATCACCTACCCTCTCTTTCATATACATAAACAACCTACCCTGTCACTATTAATCCTGTCCACAGTATCACTGACAATAGTATACTTCATTCATCCTACACTTTCAACAAACCATGTACTCAGACTACCCATGCGTCATCTGTAAAGCTCTTCAACCAGGTGAAGAGCTTTACAAATTATACAAAATCCTACTTGCTACACACACACACACACACACACACACACACACACACACACACACACACACACACACACACACACACACAAAGTACTTACTCATGACCTCCCTTCCCATTTTTAATGATATGACCATAAGTCAACAGGAGTTCCACAAAGTGATTATTGGCACTTTCTCATTGTTTGGAGAACATTTCCTTTGTATGAAAACCATTTCAGTAAGGATAAATCATTGTGGTGTTACCATTACAATGAACGAAGAGATAAAGGTGCATGAGAAGGAGGTTCTAGAGCTGTTGCATAACCTGAATAAGAATTTAGCAATAGCAACAGATGGATATCAGTATGTATGTGGAAGTAATGTTCAGCTAAACTGGTTAGGCTCTTGATATGGTTCTGTAATCTGTCCTAGGCTCATTAAAAATTCCATAGTAATGGAAAGAATGCATCATCACCCTGTTGGAGTGATAGTGAAGATTTTAGAGAAGTTGTAAGAATCCTGCATACAGAAATAGGTTGATAGGCAAGCCATACTCTGCAAGGAACATCATAGGTTTACTAAAGAGAGATCATGTCTTAGCAGTTTGCTCATATTAATATTACAGCTGAGTTGAATAAAGAGAATGGATGTACTGTGATACTGTCAGACTTTGCTAAGGCATTTATCAGGATGAAAACTGCATAAATTGGAGGATATGAGATTAGAATATAAACTGTTGACTTGGATAAGCAGGTGGCTGGTGGACAGAAAGTGGCATATATATTGGGTTTTGAACCTTGCATATTTAAGTGATCACTGTTGTGCCCCAGGAATTTGTCCTTAACCCATTCTTGTTCAATCTATACTGAATATCAGTTGATGAAAGTTTTCATTATATGGAAGGTGGGGAGATCCATGAAAGTTGTTTGTACATGGTTAATAATTTGCCTATGGAAGTGGTGAATGCATGTAGTGTGAATGAGTTTAAGAGAAGCTATGACAGCTGGTATGAGTTCTTGACTCCATGGAAGTTTTAATAATAACAATAATAATTAAATTATTATGTTTATATAGGTAAGCGTGATGGACAAAATAAACTCATAAGAGATGGAAATCAAGTTTCAGTTCATCAGTGGAGTGTGGCAGACAAGCGGTGGATCAAGATTGGAGATGTGGTGGGGGCAAGTGGAAGCACTCAGGAAACTTCAGGAAAAACACTGTTTGAAGGAGAGGTATGGCTTTTTTTTTTCATCCAGATATTCATTCTTGTTTAAGAATCTATCATTTCTCTCTTGCTAATTCACTAACTTCTTTTATCAGTATATTATTTTATTATTAGATCCTCTTGGAATTCCAGGGAAGTGGTGAGAAAAAATACTCCATTCTTACTTTGCATTTAAGAAAACCACGTTTTTCTCTGTCCTTTTTTCACTGTCATGCTACAAATCTTTGCTCATAAGTGCACTCAAGGAAGGTGGTTGTCGTTCTCAAGCTTTTGCCCAAAAATTATGTAAACATATGCCTGTTTGTGTTTTATATACATCCAGTGACCAGAATATTACGTCCTTTTCTAAATAGAACCAACCAGTAGCATATGATTAATAATGCACGTATCAGGTATCAATAGGCAGTAGATTTTATGTTTAGTCAGGCAGTAGATTGTCCCTTTCAGGTTTGTGTGATGTGCACAAAATTTGACCTGAGTTTCCAGTGGAGAAATGATAGTGGGAGCTAGATGTCCATTAGCAACGGAATCCCAGGAATGGTGTGATAAACATCAGGTTTATGTTAGTCATTTGGCTGGAAACATCTAAACAATGTGAAAGTCAGGTGAAGTATCATACTCTAGTAGATATACTATAGATGATCAAATGATTGTGAGTGAGTGTTTCTTAATATGCCATGAATAGGATCCTGTCCTGAATAAGGTATAACAACAAATGATCATGTAGGGTGCCATGCCTCTCCAATAAAAACATCTACTAGGAGGATAGAATTGATTACACCAAAAATCAGAGGAGGGTTGAATAGAGTTTGAGTCTTGGTTCTGCTTATTACATCCCTTCCACTGCTGTCCTTTAGAATAGCTTTTTCTTTATGTTTAATCTTTAAAGGTACCTGCGATATGACTATAAACAATAAATTACACAATAACCACAGTAATTAACTTTAATGAAATGAAAGTACAGATATTTCGTACTGAAAATAACAGTATACATCATCAGTGCATAGAAACAATTAGTTTTCATTGTTTACAATTAATTCCCGTTTTCTTGATCTGCTTGAACAAGCAGATCAAGAAAACGGGAATACAAGGTACATACAGCATTCAATGTTTTACCAATTAAAAACTGTTGCTACATCCTAGAAATTAATATTAATAAATAATATTAAAAACTTTTTGATGGTTACATAAAATAAGAATCTCCCAAACTTTTGGGAGAGCAACAATCATTCCAATTCAGATTTGGCTGATGTAAAAGGACTTCGCAACTTTCATTGAAAAGCTGTCATTTTTAAACCTGCTTCTATGGAGAAGACGAGCTTCCTCCCACTGGATGATGTACTGTTATTTTCAGTATGAAATATCTGTACTTTCATTTCATTAAAGTTAATTACTGTAGTTATCATGTAATTTATTGTTTACTTTTCCTTCATGGATTTCCAGGAGTACAATCTACAGGTCTTTAAATCCAATATTAACAAGTTTCTTTTTTCTCCTTGCCTTTCTGTGCCCATTAACAGCACTGATGTACTGTGGATGAAAATGGTCACTAGCCAGACCTAAACTGACCTTTATTGAGATCAAGTATAATTTGTTTCAATAAAGAGAGATAAATATTGCCTGTGTGATATGCCAGTGTTAGAAATTTATTATTAAAGAAAAAATTTACCCTTTCCTGATGCTTCTGTTCCCATAATGTGAGGGGGTTGGAGAAGTGGGTTAGGGAGATAGTGTAAAGGTAGCCTCAAACTTCATGCATCTTAGGCTCACCCATTGCATGTATGGAACTGGTCAGCATAGATAGAATAGATGAGACAAGGGTAATGGTGAGCAGACAGGAGCAGGTGTGAAGAAGTCACAGATGAAAGATAGTATGGGTAAAATTGGTTATAGACGAAGAAATGAATTGCTATGCTTATATACGAATGCCAGGAGTATCACAAATAAGGGAGATGAAATTGTTGTATTGTTTGAGTTTATTTGCTCAGAAATAGTTGAGTGAGTGGAACATGGTTAGAGGAGAATGATATTCTCACAGGAATAGATATTGAAGGATATGATGTTTTTCATGAAGATAGGAAGGGTAAGAAAAGAGGGGGAGAGTACCTCTGATGATATCAGGGGAATTACATCTGCACAGGTTAAGATATGAGGGGGAAATAGTGACAGAAGTTTTGAAGCAGTGCGGTGGAGGTTGGTAGGAGGAGATATTTAGTTGAGCATTGCTATAGGCTTGGGAATGTGTGGAGAGAGAGAAATGTATAGGCAACTTAGCTTAGTAAGCAAGAAAAAGTGATCATTATGGGTGATTTTAATTATGGCAATATTGACTGGATTGAGGAGAATGCATCAGGAAATAAGGGAATTGAATTTCTTGAGTTCTTAAAGGATAACTATCTAAGGCAATATATAATGGAAAAGAAATGAGGGTTGAGATTTTTAAATCTGATATCATCAGATGACATGTGAATGGAGTGTGTAATCTTTCTCCAGTTGACAAGAGTGATCTTGGTGTTAACCAGTCATATGAGGAAGGAAGGAATATATGTGGAATTATAGGGCCGGTGATAATGGAAAACTTAAGAGACAGCTGAGAGCTATATCATGGAAAGAGGAGTTGAGTGGAAAGGAGACAGATGCTGCTTGGGCATTGATCAAGCTTTCTGACAGCAGCAGTGTTTGAGTGTATTCCAAAGGTGAAAAGGCTAAGGTGTAAGTATGATTGATGGAAGAAGGTACTATAGAAGCCATGCAAAATGAATGTTGATGTTAATCAGTTGCATAACAAGTACAGACAGCAGGCCAGGAAAGTGACTTTTGTTGGTCAAGAGTGTAAAGTGCACTATGAGTAGAAATTAGCCATTGAAGCCACCAGGAAAAAAATCCTAGTGGGTTTCTTTTGATATGTGGCAAGTAGAAGAAAGAATGACTGTTGGAAGACTACATTGATGACAATGGTGTGTGTCATATCTGATCCACACATGAAAGGCCACAAGACCTATAGCATGTTAGTGTCATGTGGGTAAGAGGAATAGGAGGAATCTGTTCACATTTTGCTTGAACAGCTTATCTGATATAGATAAGATATATATAAATAATTAGTATTTATAATACTAATTAATGTCAAAAGTCACTTGTGTGAAATTGTTTATTTTATTTGTAAAATTTTTCTGTTTCATAGCCATTTTCAGTACATCACAGGAAGATAATCACAAAGAGATAGCAGCATTTAAATTGTAGAGGAAGAACTGATGGTGATGAGTAAGAGGTATATGAGGAATTAAGTGCACCCTTGAAACAGGATTTTCAGGAGGATCTCAGTAGACTGAGTGTGCAAGTGAGTGGAGCTGTCAGTTTAATGTTGCATTAGTGTAAGGTCTTGAAATTTGGTAGACCAGATTTGAATGCAGAGTACAATTAATGGAGAAATTTTGAAGGATAGAAAAGAGATGAGAAATCTGGGAGTTGATGGTGGACAGAGACTTGAAGTTTAGGGATTACATTGTTAAACTGTAAGAACATCATGATGTGGAGGAACCTTAACATGCAGAAGCAAAGAGGTAGTGGTTCCCTTGTATAAAGCTTTAATCAGGCTGCATATGGACTACTGTGCACAGATTTATGGTTGCCTGGTTTTCAAGGGGATGAGAATATATTAGGGAGGGTTTAGAAGAGGGTTCATTAAGTTTTTTTTTTATGTTGCTCTGACACACACAAAGATATTTGCAAACCTATAGTACATATATGGAAAGAGACAAAATGTGGAACTTTTTCAAGCCACTACAGGCCTCCAGTAAGCGGGGCAGTTGTCTCACACTTGGCGATGAAATTCATCTACCCATCTATTGATCCTGACGTAGGGATGAATCACAAACATTCATCCCTATGGCAGGATTCAAACCCACAGCCTGTTGATTAAGAGCTCGTATACTAACCACTCAGCTAACCAGGCTGGCAAAGGTTGATTTCAGGTCTGTGGAATATGAGAATGGATTAAGAGAATACAACTTGATGAATGAATAAAAGGAGAGGGATATGATTGAAATGCATAGTTTGTGAGAGGGTTGTTACCAGATTATTGTGGAGGAGATTTTTCATAGATTAGAAGAAGACAAAGGGCCATTCCCTTGGAAACTGTATAAGGAGGAGGAGGAGGAGAGATTGAGCAAGGTGGTGAGGAGAAGGTGCTTTTCATTGAGAGTGGTTGGTGAGTGTGATGCATTGCCTGAAAGTGTGGTGATGGCAGAAACTGTGAATTGATTTAAGGCATAGTTTAATGCCTTTTTTTTTTCCCTTAAGATTTTTTTTTTATATATATCAGCCTCAAAGACGAGAGGTATCAAGACCTATGGCATAGCAGTGCTATGTGTGAATAAGTGGTTAGATGGAAGAGAAGAATTTGTTGATGTGGGTTTTTTTTGAGGATTGTAGTTATTGGGAAAGACTATTTCAAAGAGCACACGATGAGAAATTGGTTCGTTGAATTTGGAGTTGAACTGCATATCAGTGTTGACTGGAAGCTCCTCGTTCATATATGAGCGCAGAAAAGTGGACGGATTGTAGTGACCAGTTCAGAGGAATAGTCCTTATGATGAAAATACCTGTAGAAAAAACAATGCAGCAACAGAACATCTATAGGAAAGTGACTGGAGGGAGGCTGTGAAGGAGGGTTTATCAGTTAATCAATTGCTTGCTTCTATATACAGTCAAGCATTCTGAGGAAAGTTTAATGTGCACCCCCCCCCCCAACGTGGGAACAGCATTTTAAGGTTGGACAGATTTGAGCTTTATAAAGTGTCAGGAGCTGAGCATGATGAAAGTACCGTTTGGTACAGAAAAGAATACCTAGTTTTTTGGAGCTGAAGAAGCATAATAAAGTGAGTTACACATCTTACACATGTAACAAAAATTATATAGAATTTATTCAAAAACTCCAATATATTTCATCCAATGCTACATGGACATCATTAGGGAGATTGACTGTTAACTTTAACTACATTCAAAAGATGAATCAAAATAATGACTCATAAATCATGCATATATTAGCTCATGTTTTGATTGCAGCTGAAGTATATGATATTACACTAATAGAGTTGAAAAGAACAATGTAGCAAGTTGCAGAGATAATTTAAAATAATTATTAATAAAAAAATAAAAAAAAAACCTTGTGAAGAATTAATTGCAATCACTTCCCAAAACTTGGATATTGGCATACAGTCTGATTCATTTGTATATTTTTGTTAATATGTAAGCCGTGAAACTTTAATATGTCTAGTGCACATACTCCATTAAAGCTATTAATTGATGTGTTCATGCCAGGATATATTGGATGTGAAAGCTAACCCAAGGAGGGAAAGGTCAGAATGGTCTTTTTTTCTTTATAAAAATTAGATTGGGTTGCATTTTGATGGCATTAAAATTCACCAGAATGATAAATGCATGTAAACACAAGAAAGATATTTAATTAACCAAATATTTCGGTCTGGACCGAAATATTTGGTTAATTAAATATCTTTCTTGTGTTTACGTGCATTTATCATTCAGTCTTATCTCACAAGTATCCTTAAAACAGCAAAATTCACCAGGTTATCCTTACCTCACACGAGAATGATAAGATCAGTGTTTAGGAGATATTGGTTAAAGATGATTTAAGCATGAGTTACCTGAGCACTACAAAGTTTTAAAAATGAAAAAGGGGAGTGGAGAGTACGTTCATCAACAAAGCTGTGAATAGGATTTGATGTCAGGGAGAGAAAGTCACTAATATATAGAAGGAAGAGCATAGGTGACAGTACTGAGCCCTGGGATACACCAGAATTGAGAAATTGGATGAAAGAAAACCATTTACCATAACCTATGGTGAACGGTCAGAGAGGAAGCTGAAGACAAGCTTAGTGCATTTAGCCCTTACAAAGTCTGCTTTAGATTTGATTTATTTGGATAAATCCAAATTTATTAACTGTCTAGATATGTTTAATAGCAGCAATCTCTGAATGTATTCTAGAGGTTAAGAATTCAGTAATGTAGGTGTAAATAGATGAAAGTAACCAGTCATTTTGGAGGAATAATGAGGTGGTGGTAATCAATTAGATGATGAGAATAAAGAGCAGGATGTCTGCTATCAAGATTCTTTGACCACCACTTTAATGAGACCGAGAACTTAAGGAACCTCTTTGTGTTTGGCTGCCATAATTTGAAAGGCAGTATGTTTTGAACTATAGGGTGGCCCATATGTCATGAATGGGTTTAAACATTTAATAACTTTTTTATTTATTTTATTTTTTCGTTATAATGAAATATAGAACCTGGATATATATTTTTTTTATTAGTTATGAAAAACCACTTCTTTTAAATCCCTTCATGACTTATAGTGAAACAGAAATGATAAAAGATAGTTGTAAAAGTTGATTATTCACATGTGCCAACAGAAATGAAAGAACTTTACTGATAAATGAATTATACTGGACTTTTGAATAATGTTATGTTACACTAGCATCACATTACTTAGGCCCTGTACTTTGTTATCAGTTTACTTAAAAGTGGAATCCGACATGGAGAGCTGCATTTAAGACATTAAACATCAGTAATAGGTAAACAGCTTTAAATGCAAACTTGGGAATCCATTTTAGCTATCATGGATCACAGAAGTCACAAATATTATACAGTCAGCTTTCACAGTTGCAAGCACTATTATAGTGAAACTCAGTAACTGTAAAAACTTAAAAATTTTCTCAAACTTTAAAGTCATATATCAAACCTCAGATTGTTCCTTTGATCCTTGAAGTCATTGTGATAAGAATTGATATAGCAGTATATTTTACTCATGATGATAGTACAGTATATATATATATATGTATATATATATATATATATGAACAAGTGTTTAAATTTAATTTATATAATGTGTATTGGAACATTTTTAATTTATGTGCACTTTAATATATATAGCATTTTATTTTTTTAGGAATATGACTATGTTTTCAATGTAGATATTGAAGATGGCAAGACATTAAAGTTACCTTACAATAATTCAGAAGATCCCTGGTTGGCTGCACAAAAGTTTATTTATAAGCATAATCTCAGCCAGTTGTTCTTAGACCAAGTAGCAAATTTCATTATTATCAACAGTAAAAATACAGTGCCAAAGCAGACTCCTGGAATAGTATCTGATCCTTTTACAGGTAATGTTTTTCAAGAGATTATCACATAGTAAAAGTAATAATCTCTTGAAAAAATAATACTCTCTCAATATAATATTATTTGTAATATTTTTAAAAAAACCAAGATCTTAATATCTATTAAGTATCTATTGCATTTCTGCTCAGAACACGAACTAGTCATTATTGATACCATGTTTCAACACAAATGATCATAAATTCACATGAAAGGAAAACAACACAAGAAAAGGAACAGCTTTATAGATACCATGTCATTGTTGATAATGATATCTTAATTTTACCTTTATTTTAATTTTGAAAAAAGCAGAAGGAGGCCTCTCTCTCTTAGCATATACTGTAAGTCCAACATACAGGTTGTTACCCACATTTTTCTTCATTGCACCATAAATCGCAAAAATTAGCTATTATGCATATGCGGGGGGGGGGTCTCTCTATTTACAGGAGATGAAGAAACACTAAAAGAAGAATTACATTCTCTTCTCCAACTATTGGTGAGCAATGGATATTCTAAGAAAATGGTACAAAGAATACTATTCTCTACTCCTGTCCACAACATATCCCTGACATTCACTATAGAGCCTTGATTTCCATTGGCAAACTTTCTCTCAAAATCGCCAATCTTATGACATAAGAGTGGCTTTCATCTTTCAAGCCCGTTGTGACTATACGAGCTCTAATACGTTCACCTAAGGATCACAACCCTTTCAACGAACATCCTGGAGCTTACAATATTTCATGTTCTTGTGGCCTTGCTTACATAGGGCAAACATCTGCAAGTTTGGAAACTAGACAAAAAGAACTTATTGGAGATGTTAATAACATCAGAGAAGACAGCTCAGACCTAGCTTTCCATTTCTTCCACACTCATCACAATATTGAATGGGACAAGAGCTCCATGCCTTACATAAACGGCAATTTCAGTGGCCTCAACATCACAAAGGTTATGATGGTTATTCACTCACAAGGCACACTCAACAGAAACCATGGAATGATTTTATGTGATATTTGGAAGTCACTCATTAGATCTTTCCACATGTCAGACTTTAACTTTTCTGCAAACTATCGTGCATGCCTACTGACCCATGCCAGCTTCTATGCACTACGTGTTTGGTTTTTTTTTTGACTTTTGTATAACAGTTCCTACATGTTCATGTATAGAATGGTTCATGTTTACTGCTTATTGTATTATTTTGTTCTTCCTAATCCAGAAGAAGCCACTAGCATATGTGGCAAAACTAGTCGGTTTAACTATCTATATTCACAACCTATTAAATCCAGTGTTAGTTATCATTTGTCACAGTGATATGTTAAGTTCAGGTTGTGAATAGACAATGGAATTTGAAATAGGAAGTGAATAACATTTAATTTTGAGCAAGATAAAAATTGATATGTTAAAAAGAAGTACAGAAGTTGTAAAAAGATAAGTTATGTAGCTTTTAGGGGAACTGTAGACTCAAATAAACAAAACAAAATAAACAAAACTTATTTGGGGTAAAAGCCTTACAGACCTGATGACAGGTCTTGTATGATAAAGAGATGAAATTATTATATGTGATGTCTGTAATGACATGTGCAGGTTTTTCTATATATAACAGTCTGTAAATAGCTCTCTTTGGGTAACAGTTTAGAATGAATTGATGGTCAATGTCCTCTTCTAGGATACATATAACTTTTTTTTTTTAAGCTGGTAAAAATGCCAACTTTTTGCCGGGTATGGTAAAGTGAGCTGACACGAAGATGCCATCTGAGTGGACTTTCTCTAAACATTCAGTGTTACACTGCTACCATCTTATTGGCAAGCATGTCTAAAAAAGGAGAGTTTGCTATTTTGATGATGAATGTAGACCATTTATAAAAATTAAAAGAAGTGTCATCTTTGTTTTTGAAAAATGCCTGTTATCTGTTCAACGTTTATAGAGCTTCAGGACAAGGTTTTTAAAAGAGTTAGATGGTGGTGGAGGTGGGCTGTAATTTTTTTTGAAATATACATAAGATGATGTAAATGTAAAGATGCTGTGCTTAATTTATTAAATCTTTAAGCTATTTTAATTCACATAAAAATAACTTCAAGGTTTAATATTAAAATTAGACCGACTGAAATTTAAAATTTGATAAAAACTCGGTTAATGAGAGAACTATGATTAGACTCCATTAAAAGCTATAATTTATTACACATCCACTTCAGTGCTTGTCATGGAAAGTCAAAGTAATTGTTTCAAGTGCACAGTGATTCATACAGTTCCTGTTTTGACTTTGTATATTTCATATCAGAAAATGCCCTCTCACATATATAAGTACCTCCAGACATTGTAATAATTTTCAATCTCAAATCTCTTATATTTGGGTATTTCTCACTAAGAAAAGTAAACCATTCTACTCCAATCTTCAGTGAAGTTCTAATAAATTCATTTGCTTTTGAAGTTCATACATTTTCATTTGATAAATGGTGTTTGTGCTTTTAATCATTCAGTATATTGCTTAACAGGTACATGTTTGGTTTGAGTTCATTAAATTGTTTATACCATAGAACAAATGCTTTAAAATCTATAGTTTCACCGAGTATTGTCATTTCATCAAAAAGCTTCTTGAAAATTTTGGAAGAGTCAAACTGCTTCTTTGTTGATTTGATTTTAACAATGGTAGCTTGTTATGAATACCAGCTATATGACTATAAAGATGATTATCTCTTTCAGAAAACCAGCAATTCCAATGTTTTCTTTAGTCGTGCCATATTTACAAAGTTATAATCAAGCAGTCGGTAACAAGGGGCATATAGCTGAAAGGTTGATATCTCTCTCTGGGGAGTCTTCCTTCACTCATTTATTCTGTATGTTATCTCCATCTCTCTCTCTATAAAGATCATTGTAATCTAAAACAGATATCACCTCAAGTTCCTTTAAGATATCACTATTTCTTTTGAAATCTAGTCTATTATATCCAGCTGTTTTGCACATGAATCTCATTTCAGAGCTTATCAGTCTTTTTCTATCTTCTTGAGTTATGATCCAGGCTTCTGAACCATATGTTAGGATAGGTCTTGCTATTGAGTTATGGATTCTTATTCTTGTTTTCTTGCTTATTAAATTTGGATTGAATATCTTATTAATAGTTTTTGTTATTCCTATATAATTGGTTATTTTATGTTGTATATCTTTCTCTCTTTCATAAGATAAGTGGTATGCCTAGATATTTGAAAAGATTAAACCTGCTCTATAATGTCATTGATGCAAAATTTGCTTCTGATTGGATCTCGGCTTTTAAATGCCATGACTTTGATTTTGGAATTGGAGAATTCCATGTTGTGTGTTTTTGTTTCATTTAATGAAAAGGTTACTTGCTGTGAATCTTCGTTACCTTCAATTAGAACCTGATCATCAGCAAATAAAATTGTATCGATGTTGATGTAATCATTTATGTGAATTCCAAGCTGGTTGTTTCTCTCCACTCTCTTATACAGGGTGTCCCAAAATTCACGCAAGAAGTAATTTTGATAAAAAACACAGGTTTTTAATTAAAAATTGTAATTTCTTATTGATTCATAAAGTATACAGTATAGGGTTATGCATGGAATAGCATATCGGGTAAATGGCCTCCACGACTTTGCTGGCACATACGCACTCTTTTGTCGAAATTTTCCATGACCGTTTTGTATAAATGTGGCTGAATTTCGTTGATACAGTGCTCAATTTCCTCCTTCAAGGCGTGGGTGGTCGTGGGCTTGTTGGCATAAACCTTGGACTTCAAAAAACCCCAAAGGAAAAAGTCCAACGCCGTTAAGTCACATGATCTGGGCGGCCAATTCTGATCACCAAAACGGGAAATTACATGACCAGGAAATGACTCATGCAGTCATTGAATTGTTTCTCGGGTTGTATGGCATGTGGCACCGTCTTGTTGAAACCACATGTCGTCCACATCCATATCTTGCAATTTAGGCACAAAAAACTGGATTATCATGTCGCGATAGCGAGCACCATTAACTGTTATTGCCTTACCAGCCGCATTTTCGAAGAAGAATGGACCGATGATGCCTCCAGACCAAAATCCGCACCAAACAGTGACATTGTGGATGCATTTTGTTTCTCAACAATCACTCGTGGATTTTCTGAACACCAAATGCGACAATTTTGTCGATTAACAAAACCATCAAGATGAACATGAGCCTCATCACTGAAGATGATTTTGTTCGAAAAATAAGCATCCACTTGTTGTTCCATAATCCATTCAACGAGCTATCTTCGCTGTGTGTGGTCAGTAGGCTTCAGTTCTTGAGTCAATTGAACTTTGTAAGCATAAAGATGCAAATCTTTCGTGAGAATACGCTGTAGAGAGCTTCTCGAAATTTCCAATTCAAGACCACGGTGCCGAATTGATGTTCCTGGACTCTCAGCAACACTCTCACGAACTGCTTCGATGTTTTCTGTTGAACGACGTTGAAGGACGGCCAGAGTGTATAAGATCACTAATTGATCCAGTTTCCTTGAATTTTTTAATTAATCTTTTCACAGTTGATGAAGTTAAATAACTATTTTGACCATATTTTGTACGAAAATTGCGAACTGTAGCTGCCAAACCTTCATTATTTTTAAAATATTGCTCAACAATGAAAATGCGTTGTTCTTTCGTGTAGCTCTCCATTTTTAATAACCTTGAACTGTCAGCTGTCACACTGTCTTTTTTTTCTTGTTGGCAACACTTTACCGCACAAATGGCGCTAAGTTTAAATCTTGCGTGAATTTTGGGACACCCTATAGTATTATTACTATAGATATTAAAGAGGAGTGAAGTGAATGTCAAACTGGTTGTTTCTCTCCACTCTCTTATAGTATTATTACTATAGATGTTAAAGAGGAGCGATGATAGACTACATCCTTGTTGGACACCTGCATGCTCTCCATGTGTGTTCTGTGATTCAGATTTTTGTGTGACTATCTTTATTTTAATTTGGTTATTGTTATATTGAAAATTACTTTAATTAACTTGTTAGGAATGTTGGCATTTTATAAAATTTCCAGTAGCTTATTATGATTGACTTTAACAAAAGCCTTTTTATAATTGAAGTAAATTTTAATCATATTTATTTAAAAAAAAAAAAAGTAAGATTGTTGGCCCATAATCATACACATTTGGTTGATATGGCTTAGGATAGAATGTTCTACTGGAGATAATGAAATAGGGAAGAAAATTTAAGTTTATTCTTCATTTGGAGGGCTGCAAAATTTCATTCCATGGGCCATTAGTTTGACAGCAAAGTTAGGTCATCCAGGCTGTGCAAACAATAAAGATATTGCCTGTGTAATGCAACTCTATGACTAGTTTGGTGGTGATGATAACAAAGAACTCAGAACCATATAGTTTAATATAGATCTCGTCTTTCTAAAACCTATATTGAAGTGAGAATAGTGGAGGAAGTGCTTAAAAAGTTTTGTTATATCTTGTGAGAACAAGAGATGAAATTGTATAAAAAATAGCTTCATATTCTACTTGTAAAATTCATAAAATACATACATAAATAGACAATAAATCCAAACTAGCTGGAATGTCAGAATAGTTTACCAATAGTTTGGAAAGTTTTCCAATAAAATGAGAAAAATTTTCAATGAAAGAATCAGTATGCTCTATGTGGTTTCTTCAAAAACTTAGCTAAGTATTTCATTAAGAAGTAAATTGGATAACTTATACCAACTTTGTAAATTTTTGGTAAATCATACAGTTTAGAAGTAAGAGGATGACAAAATTTAAGTTCGATTAAATCACCAGACTAAGAATGTTATTTTGCACTTGTTTTTTCAGTGCTTTATCTTGATGTCAGGCAATTGACAAAACAATTTTTCCATCTTTAAATCTTAATGGCATCTGTAATTGAGTGTATTTCCAGTATTTATATTCTAATCTTTTATAATTCCTTGTGATATTTCTTTCTGAAGATGAGGAACAAAGTGCATGATTACAGTGAAATGTTTTATATAAAGTTTACAGCAAGGGTGATATTTTCATTGAATTTTTAAATAAGCATAGGGGAGGGTTAACAACTGATAGTGTTTCCTCTTGCTTTGTTTGGACATGTAATGAAGTTGTGTTTGCTGTGGTTGGTCTCATAATTAGCAGAATTTGTCTGAATTGAAAATCAGAAAACAAGAACAAAAACAAAATGAGAATATAACAGGAATTTGCTTTGTTTATTTGGAACACAATGATGTGTAATTGGGCCATCCAATGACATCTGCCATGTGGAGTATTAGAAAAAATTACATAACCTTAATTCAAAAATTTAGTGCTACTGATACCTTCAAAACTTGAGGAAACAGCTATTTTATCGTACCACATCAGATGGTTCCCTGTGTTATTCCCCTCCATTTGGGGCACCTGTTCGTGGTGGAGGGGACCTCCCAGTGATGGTACTGGCCCTTTTCATTCTTCCTCTTTTTCTTTGCTTTTCTTCCCGTATTCTTTGCTCTACTTCTCCTCCTGAGTCTTTTTCACTATCCTTTTTCCAGACCACCATCACTGGGATCCAATGCCCTGCCACCATGTTTGCCGTGCGGTGTGACCCATGGACATCCGGAAAGAGGGATCCTGGTAGTCTTGCACTACTTTGACCCCTGCTTCGGCAAGACGGGTGGTCCTGGATGGCCCAGCCAGGATCAATCAGCTAGTGGGCTTGCCTGCAAGAGTCGACAGTGTTGCAGCAAGTCTCTCACCCCATGGTCCGGGGTCGGGATCCTAGACCTGCTGCAGTGCTGGTATAGTGTCCAGGGTACTGCCGTTCCACTCCTGAGCGTAATCTTTGCTTGCCGGGTAGGGGGCGTCCACATGTGACTCCGTGGTGGGTGGGGAGCTCTGGCACCGAATTAAAAATTCCTTAAATATGAATTCTTCATCCTCAAATGTTTCAGGGACCCTAACAAAGTCCCAACCAAGTACTGATAATAAAACACAACATATGGAAACAGAAGTAAGAAACAAAAGATATCGGATACTAACATAAATGTACCAACCTTTTTAATCATTCATGCAACAGGTGAAAAACCAGTTGGGAAAATGTCACCCTTCTTTATCCAAAAAGGTTTAGAAGGACTGGCAAGACCTCCCAAAACTGTTAAGAAATTGTGTTCTGGTGATATCCTCGTGGAAACAATGTGCAAACAACATTCCGAGAAACTACTGAGAGCAACAACAATGGGTTGAATACAAATTGCAGTAACACCTCACAGAACACTCAATTCCAGTAGAGGAGTGATATCAGAATGGGATCTCCTTGATGTTCCTGATGAGGAGATATGTTCAGAGCTTAAAGATCAAGGAGTGATGGGTGTGAGGCACATCCTGATACGCAGGGATGGTCGCCTGGTCTCAACCAAGAACATCATCCTTACTTTTGATACACCTAGGCCTCCGACATCTGTAAAAGCAGGATAGCTCAGCTGTCCTGTTAAAATATACATCCCTAACCCACTGAGATGCTTTAAATGTCAAAAATATGGGCATGCCCAAACTGCCTGTCGTGGTTCTACTACCTGTGCCCGGTGTGGTAGTAAAGAACATGAAAATAAATCTTGCTGTGGAAAAAAAAGCTAAATGTGTCAACTGTCAGGGAGATCATCCAGCATACTCTCGTGCATGTCAGAAATGGAAAGATGAAAAAGAGATACAAAAAATTAAAACAGAACAAAACATAGCATATCAGGATGCAAAAAGAAAGCTAGCCACCATTACACCTGTTCTCTTATGCTGAAAAAGTAACAATTAAAAAAAGTGCCAACAGCAACTCAAACATGTATATCTCTTCCACCATTTGATAATTTCACCATATCTGAACTTTATGATCACAAGCGCTTCTCTGTTGAGTGCATTAATCACAAGACCTATGGCCTTACTCCAGAGACAACTTCAAAAATGGTCCCATTCAATGAAAACTCATCTGTCAAAAAAATTATGGTGGAGACTTCGCTCAGAGATAAAAACCACCAGATACTCGCACAGAAAAAATGGATTCCTCGATACCCACTGAAAGCAAACTAAGTATAGTAACTGACCCTAACACATTTGATGTTCTGAACACTCTACCAGAAGAAGAGATGGACAGTGGCTGTCCATACTTCCCTAAAACAGTGGATAAATATAAATCTAACAAAGGTAAGCCCTCAACCTCTCGAAAACCAGACAAGTCAATAAAATCAAAACAATAGGAAAATTTTTACAATGGAACTGTTGTGGGATCTGCCAGAATATTGATGATATCAAGATGTTGCAGAAACACAAACTTTTCTGTTTCTGTCTACAGGAAACTTTCTTAAGACCCAATGAGGACCGTACTTTTAGGAATTTCGCTGTTGTACGTAAAGATAGAACTGGAGATGGTCCTGCTCATGGAAGAGTAGCTATCCTAGTGGGCAGTCATACTCCTTTCCATCAGGTCCAACTTAATACTTTTCTGGAAGCGATAGCGATTCGCTTCTCTGTGGGATTTTTTATTACAGTATGTTCAATTTATTTACCACCAAATGCTGAGTTAAATGAAATTAATCTTGATAACCTTATCTCGCAACTGTCTGAACCCATACTTTTGATGGGTGACTTTAACGGTCACAATACTCTATGGGGGTAATGCCAACATTAATAGAAGAGGTCGAATCATTGAAAAAATTCTTGATAATAATAACCTTTCCCTTCTAAATAATAAACTCAATACTTTCTTCCATATGCCTACCTTCTCATATTCTGCAATTGATCTTACAATCTGTTCCCCTTCCATTCTTCCACTGCTCATGTGGGACATTGAAGAGAACATATATGGAAGTGAACACTTTCCTGTTTCTTTGTACAATGTCTTCACAGGAACCATGTTCACCCACACGGATACCTACATGGAAAATGGACCAGGCTGACTGGAACACTTTCTCTCATCTTGCAAAATTTAATGCTGATGCCATTAGTCAAACACCTATCAATGAAGCTGTAAAATATATAACAGAATGCATTGTCCAGGCAGCAACAACCTCCATCCCAAAAACATCATCTCGATTTCTAGTCTATCCAAAGCCTTGGTGGAACCCAGAATGTCAGGCAGCCAAAAAAGATCAATGTGGAGCATATTTTGTAGATACCCCACCACATCAAATTTAATAACTTTCAAGTGTGCTTGAGCCAAAGCACGTTTTGTAAGACGTCAGAGTCAAAAACAATCATGGATCCAATTTACTACATCAATTAATCAAATGACCAGTCCAAAAATTGTATGGGATAAAATCCAGAAAATGAAAGGCAGATATATTACACATTGTTTGTCCACCTTAGACTATAATGGAAGTGTTCTTGCTGATCCTAAAGCTATTGCAGATACTTTGGGAGAAACCTTTGCTAAAATCTCAGCAAAAGCTTCATATTCTCCAGAATTTTTAATACTGAAAGAGCAGCAAGAGAAACAAAGGCTTAATTTTTCTACCAACATTTTTCAGCCATATAATCAGCCATTTGTCAAGGAGGAACTAAAAAGCTCTCCTAAAATCTCACCCTAGTGCAGTAGGACCTGATGACATCCATTATGAAATGATAAAACATCTACCATCATCTTCTATGGATGCTCTTCTCTTATTATACAATAGAATACTTGCAGAGGAAGAGTTTCCAAATTCTTGGCATAAGTCAATTGTCATTGCTATCCCAAAACCAGGAAAAGATCCAACACTAGCAAATAATTATCGACCCATTGCTCTGACCAGCTGTCTTTGTAAGATACTAGAGAAAATGGTTAATGCCAGACTTCTCTGGTATTTAGAAAGCAACAGTCTTCTTTCCAATACACAATGTGGTTTCCGTAGACATCGATCAACTTTAGACCATTTAGTTTGGTTAGAAACTTGTATAAGAGATGCATTTCTGAAGCGAGAACATCTTGTCTCGGTTTTTTTTTACATGGAAAAAGCTTATGACACAATCTGGAGATATGGCATATTAAAAGACCTCTATAACCTAGGTCTCAAAGGACACCTCCCTATATTTATTAAAAACTTTCTGTCTAGGCGAACTTTCCAAGTCAAAGTGGGAAGTATGCTATTACTTCCCACTTTGACTTGTTCTTGAAGAGATTGACCATATCTTCAAGAACAAGGTATTCCCCAAGGCTGTTTTAAGTGTAACCCTTTTTGCTATTAAAATCAACTCAATCATTGGATAGCTTCCTCCCACTGTAGACAATGCTCTATATGTTGATGACTTCACAATTTACTGTCACTCATGTAACATGAGGGTAATTTAAAGACAACTTCAGCAAGCAATTGATCATTTCTCTCTCTCTCTCTCTGTGGGCTCTTAATAATGGGTTTAGGTTTTCGACAGAAAAAAGTGTCTGTGTAGACTTCTGTCGAAAACGCACTCATCACCCAGATCCTGAACTAAGAATGGGACCTACTGTTATTCCAGTAACTACAGAAACCAAGTTCTTGGGACTCATTTTTGACAGAAAACTCACATTGCTTCATTGCTCCATCTTTATCGTGCACTTATACGTTCAAAGCTGGATTATGGGTCCCAAATCTACGGTTCGGCAAGACAGAGTAACCTACAATGGTTGGATTCCATCCAACATCAGGATATACGGATAGCTACTGGTGCCTTTTGCACCTCACCCACCCCAAGTCTCTATGTAGAAGCAAATGAACCGGCTCTATCACTTCGACGGAAACAGTTGTCTCTTAATTACTCCCTAAAAATAAAATCTCTCCCAGATCACCTTACATGGAATAGTATCTTCTCTCTGCATTGGGAAGCTCAATATCACACACATCAAACTGCTATACATCCTTTTGGTATGCATATTAAAGAAACTGTGCAAGCTGTTAGTATAAATGTTGACAACATTAGCTACACTAAACATAACAACATTCCTCCATGGCAGGTTTGCACACCATCCTGCAACCTCTCACTTTGTCAGCTACAGAAATCTTATACCCCATCATCCATTTACCTACAATTGTTTAATGCACACAGAGCAGCACACGCTGATTTCGTACCCATCTATACTGATGGTTCAAGGACTAACACTTCTGTTGGCTGTGCTGCTGTGTTTCCTGACATTATCTCAAATCAGATCCCACCAGACTGCAGTAATTATACAGCAGAGTTACATGCCATTCAGCTTGCACTTATGCATATAAAAGAAAACTGCTACCAAAAGTGTATAATTTATACAGACTCATTGAGCTCTTTACAGGCTATCTCCTCTCCTATGTATAATCCTCATCCAGTACTTTATGAAGTGCTACATCTGCTTCACAAAATAAAAATCCTTTCGATGTCCAGTTCTGCTGGATTCCCAGCCACATCGGAATCAAAGGAAATGAGGCTGCAGATGCAGCTGCTAAATCAACCCATACCCTTCTCTACATACTATTTGACTGTTCCATATACAGACTACAGACAACTTATAAGATCGAAGCTAATTGCTTAGTGGGAGTTAACATGGCAAGAAACATCAACAAACAAATTATATAACATTAAACCTGAAATTAAACACTGGCATTCTAGTCAATGTACAAAGAGAAGGGAGGAGGTTGTCCTTGCTAGGCTCCACATAAGTCACAGTCGCCTTACGCATTCTTATTTACTGAAAGCTGATGACCCTCCCATATGTGAAAAATGCAACACACATTTCATTATTCATCATATTCTGGTAGATTGTCAAAAATTTACACGAGAGAGGAATGAAATTTTCACCTATCTAACCAAGCCATATACACAGGGAAATGCTAGCAGACTCAGGCAAATTGCACGAGGTTTTTAATTTTTTTAGAAAGAATTAATTTGTACAAACTCATTTGACCATAAATTTGTTTATATGTAAATACTTTTTTTTTTGCTTAACTTAACTTTCATACATATATATTATTCATTAGGTTAAATCTGACCAATTATGTATTACCATGGGCCTTGATCTTGTATATTTGTATCACCCTGCTGTAATTTTGTTAATATGTAAATACCATAATGCTAAACTTAAATTTTATGCATCAATGCTGTATAATAATTCCTTTCTGTCTCTTTCAGTATTAGTATAATAATGTTTGTTATAATCTTACTAGATGTAGACACTGCTTTCCTTGACTTGTTTTGTATATACATATGTTAACCTATAGTTATCTATTTATGTACTGCTGAAATCTCTGCAGTAATTTTGTTTATATGTAGATAACTGCATCACTTAACATACATTTTGTGTATGCATCTTATTTACTACTTTATTTTTCGAATAATCATGTAGTGCTGTAGGACATCTTACCTATTTGTGTACTTTCTAGTAATTCTGTTTATATGTGTTCTAAATTCTGTTTATATGTGTTCTAAATTCTGTTTCTACTGCATTGCTAAATTTAATTTTCATCCATGCATATTGTATAATAATCCCTTTTTGCCTATTTTTGTACTGCTATAAAGGCATCTATTATAATTTTACATATATACTGCATACCTAGGCTTAGTGTTTCATATATTATGTATTAACTTATATTGTTAACTATTTTTGCAGTACGTTAATAACCTCTGACCTTGTGTGTTGCTGTGCCCTCTGCAGCAGTTCTGTTTACCTAGAGATGCTGCTTTGTGAAACTAGATTCTTGTACAGACATATTGTTTTTAAATTTTCTGTAAATGCTAATTTTGTAACCTTTAGTATGGCACAGTTATTGGTAGGCGTTAGTTATTGGAAAAAAGACTAGACCTTGATGCTTTAAAGCAGTGGTTCTTAACCGGTGTTCCCCGGAACACTTGTGTTCCGCTAACTGGTTACAGGTGTTCTGCCGGTGAAAGATGTCACATAACACAGTTCTGAGTGTAATTGGCTACTCTGATCCTAACAACTGAAAACTGCTGTGCATGTTGTGTAACATAATAATAGCACGCAGTCCATTTTTAATGTGTATTTGGTTTGTAGGTTGTCTAACATCGTAAGAGCACACAATCGATAAATTTGTTATTAAATGAAAACGTGATTCATTTAATAAGTATCCAATAGCCCAATGGTTCCTGCTAAGTTGAAATGCCACTTTACTACAAAGCATGTCAATCTTGCTTCAAAAACTAAAGATTATTTTAAGAGATTGTTGGACATGCAAGTTGAAGTAAAATATTTTGAGAAGACTGTTAAAATTTCCGATAAGGCACAACTTGCATCATATAAGGTAGCTGAATTAATTGCTGCAAAATTAAAACCACATACTATAGCAGAGTCTCTTATTTTATCAGCATGTTGTGAAATAGTAGACATTATGTTTGGCGACGAAGCAAAAAATAAATTTATGAAAATTCCTCATTCGGATGATACAATAAAAAAATAAAATTAAAGGTATGTCAGATGATATTGAGAAAACAGTTACCGATAAACTTTCCAAACAGCATTTTGCTTTACAAATTGACAAGTCCACTGACATTAGCGGTAAAGCTAATATACTAGGATTCGTTTGTTCCAATGCATGCTGAAGAGAACTTGCTGAATGTACAACAGGACAAGATATCATCATCATCAAATTCCTGACATGTTCCCTCAAGGGGGTGTACAGGATATGATAGTACTTCATGAAAAATTTACCTCATTACTAACTTCCTATCTATAATTTTCCTCCAAATCAGTCTGTTACTTGTCAAGACTCCAATATCATTATCAAATCTTATATTTCTATCATTTAAGGCACTTTGTACCGTATCACTCCACCTATATCTTGGTCTTCCTCTGGGTCGTTTTCCTGCCAATCTGGCAGAGAACACTTGTTTTGCTAATCTTTCTTTGCCCATTCTGTTCAAGTGACCATACCACCTGAGATTAGCTCTGCTAACGCAGAGTGGATGCTGACAATGTCACCTTCTTTCTTAATATCCTCGTTTTTAATATGATATTGCCATTCATGCCATCTGTTCACGCCCCTAATCTTTCTCAGGACTCTAATATCTGCGGTCTCTAGTCTTTGGTCAAGTGTTTTACTTCTGACCCAGCTCTCAGATCCATAAGTTAAAACTGGTTTGAACACTGTATTGTATACAGCTAATTAATGTTCTAATTTCTCTCTTATTCCATATGAATTTATTCAGTTGACTTCCTACAATACCAGCTTTGTCGATTCTGTTGTTTATTTCCATATTTAATTTACCATCTTCACTAAAAATCATGCCTAACTAGCTGAAATGTTTTACTTGTTCCACAGGTTCCCCCATTCAAAACACAGTTGACAGTTTCAACGATTCTACCTATTTTCATTGTCTTTGTCTTTTTATTGCTGACCTTCATACCATATCTATTACAAAAGTTATTCAATTTAGTCAGGGAATCTTGCAAACTTGTTGCGGATTTATTTAGTAGTATAACATCGTCCACATAAAGCAAAGAGCTGACATTAACATCTCCAATTCTGATATCATGTTTCATACCACTTTCCTTCATAATATGATCCATAGAGATAATGAATAACATAGGGGATAATGTACATCCTTCTCTCACACCAGATTTAACATTAAACCATCTAACTGTACTTCCTTCAATTCTAACTGCCTGCTGACTTGCAACTCAAATAAAGACTAAGTATTGCTTGATATAATGCCTCATTGACACCATATAACTGTAGCGTATTGAATAGCTTCTCTCTTGGCACCTTGTTGTGTGCCTTTTTCAGATCTACAAAACTTAAATACAGATCTTTGTTATATTCCCATGCTTTCTCCACTAATTGTCGTAAAGTGAAGGTCTGATCCTGACAGCCTCTATTTGGCCTGAATCCAGCTTGTTCTTCACCAAGCTTTTCTTCCACAATTCTTCTCAACCTTTTCTCAAGTATACTGGCATAAATCTTGCCCAGAACACTCAGTAGGGAAATACCTCTGTAATTGTCACATTCAGTTTTATTTACCTTTTTATATATGGGTACTATTAGAGCTCTACTGCAATCATCAGGAATTCGTCCCTCTGTCCAGGCCTTCTGAACTATGCAGTGCAGCCACTGTATGACTTTTATACCACCATACTTCAGCATTTCTGGTTGGATATCATCTACTAATGCTGCCTTTCCAGATTTCAAGCCTTTGATGGCTTTTTCTACTTCAAGTATAGATATGTATTCCTGACTGTATGCCTGTTGAGTGTTTTTGACCACTGTGCTATCACTTCTTGTTTCATTTAGCAACTTTTCGATGTAATTACTCCATTCTTCAAGGATATCTTTTTCTTCCATTTTCATGTCACCTTTATCATCTCTAATTCCTTTTACAGCACTTTTTCCTCCATTTCTAAGCTTCTTCAACAACCTCCAGAATATCTTACCACCTTCTTGATATTTAATTTCTATGTTCTTGTCAAAATCCTCCCATGACTTTTGTTTAGCTTTCTTACATTTCTCTCTGTATTCTCTAAGAGCATAAGCTGACTTATTTGCTAGGAACTTTTGATATGCTTTCTTCTTTTCCTTCACTGCCTCTTTAACTTCCTGTGTCCACCATTGAGTTCTGATTTTTCTATCCTTGCAGACAACCTCACCACATGCCTCTCTAAGTCAGTCAGGGTGTTTCTTCAAGGTTGCCACTGAATCTCCAAGGTCTGGTTCTTGTTCTCAAACTCTTTCATTTTTCTTCAATAATCTTTGTGTATTTTAGTCTACAGTTCACATCTGAGAGCTGCTCAAATTCTCTGTACACTGGTGTCCTGCACCGGGTAGAAAACATCACTATCAACAACAACAACAACAACATAGTCAATGAGACTTTTCTTATTCCTTGCCTCTTCTCTCCATTTGAATTTGTGCACATTTTTATGTTGGAACATGGTGTTAGTAATAACCAGTCCATGTCCTGAGCAGAAATCCAACAGGTATTTGTCATTATTATTAGCCTTGCTCTTTTCTCCAAATTTTCATAAAACATTTTTGTATGTCTGACAATCACTTCTTACTCTGCTATTTAGATCCCCAACAAGGACCAACTTTTCCTTTTTCATTGTGTCAGTAGCTTTCTCTAGAGCCTCAAAAAATTCCTCCACTTCTACCTTAGTAGAGCCTTCTGTGGGACCATAGGCACAAATAAGTCTCATTGTCCAGTTCCCCATTCTGATATTTGCCCACATCACTCTACTTGACACTGCCTGCCATTCAAGATGAGCCTCGTATTTTGTGTTGAATACTATGGCTACACCCTCTTCTTTTCCTTGATTGTCATTGCCTGATTATAACATTTTGTATTTATTGCTCATCAAGATCTCACCAGTTGTTGTCTTTTTTGTTTCAGTCACCCCTATTATGTCGATCTGGTACTTATGTAATTCCTCAGCTAGCTCCATTTCTTTGCCATTCAGGCTTCTTACATTGATAGTACCGATCTTTAACTCTGGTGATGTTGAGTTGGCATTTGTTTTCAGATTTGTTCCAGTAGCTGACTTTTCGCTGTTCGTCCTGGTTCCCTGGCAATAACAATGGGGAGCCTTGTTTAACCAGGCGATGCCCCAGCTGGCATGAAATTTTATCGTGTTTTACCATCATTTTGTATATTGGTTTAAGCCAATAAGAATACAATTTGGTCGGCTAAATCCCAAATTGTCAGCCCATCCTTGTTCGTTCAGTTATACAGGTAGGTACCCAACAGGGTGCACCACGAGAAGGTGAGGATTGGACATTATGTCAGAAGCGCTATGTGGAGGTCTCCTCTCAGTTATTCAGCTTTGACCCTTAAGCACCCCCAGGATTTTGGACTCTGTTACATCATATTTAGAAAATTTTAAAATTTCATGGGAGCTTTGTGTAGATATTTGTATGGACAGTGCTCTATCAATGGTAGGCTCTATTAAAGGATTTGTTACCCTTGCAAAGAAAATAAACCCAAATATTATATCTATGTACTGTTTTTTTGCACAGAGAATCCCTAGTTTCAAAAACATTACTGGCAATATTAAAACCTGTACTAGACCAAGTTGCAAATATGGTAAATTACATCAAATCAAGACCTTTAATAGCATGCATTTTTTATAAAAATTTGCATATCTATGGATCTTTGCTTTTGCACACTGAAATAAGATAGTTATCCAACGGTAAAGTGCTATTTCGAATTTTAGAACTTAAGAATGAATTATTGGCCTTTTTCAAAATGAAGGTACAGATGCTTTTGTAAAATGTCTTCAAAATGATATATGGTGTGCTAAAATTGCCTATTTATCTAATATTTTAATTACATAAATAGCCTTAATACAAGGATCCAAGGGAAAAATGAAAATATTTTGACATCCACCGAAAAATTGTCAGCTTTCAAAAAAAAGTATCTCTTTGGAAAAACCGCATGTCAGAAAAAAATACAGTAGATATGTTTTCTTCACTCCATAATAAAAATGTCGAGGGAATTCCATTATAACATAACAGAACATTTAACAATATTGGAAGAAAAGATTTCAAGTTACTTTCCTTCCTTAAATACACGCAATTATGACTGGATGTGAAATCCGTTTGGCACAGTTAATACATCGAATTGTAAATTTTCATTACCAGAACAATTAGTTACCTTGTCAATGGAATCGTACTTTAAAAATGAAATTCTCTGAAATAACCCGTGAGGAATTTTGGATTTTTGTCC
Source organism: Typopeltis vanoorti (assembly GCF_054136105.1). NCBI lineage: Eukaryota > Metazoa > Arthropoda > Arachnida > Uropygi > Thelyphonidae > Typopeltis > Typopeltis vanoorti. The sequence continues at coordinate 74,676,807 of NC_143568.1, read as the reverse complement.
AAGCCGAATACCCAGCTCTCTCCACAAGGGCACTGAAAATTTTGTTTGTTTTCAACATCATATTTGTGTGAGCTCGGTTTCTCAGTATTAACCAATATAAAAACTAAAATCGTGAAAGATTTACGAAGAAATGAGGGTACCTATATCACATATTAGACCTGATATTGCTGAAATCTGCAAAAACCGAAAAGCTCATCGCATTAAAATAAATTCCGTTTTTATAAAAGGCAAGTACGTGTATATTTTTATTGTTAGTTTTATTACCCTAATGCTTTTGGTGTTCCCCAAATTTTTTTTATAATCAAAAGTGTTCTGTGACTGAAAAGATTAAGAACTACTGCTTTAAAGCATGAGTGTCCAATCTTTTGGCTTGCCTGGGCCAAATTGAGTGAAGAGGAATTGTCTTGGGCCACATTCAAGATGTATAATATAGTTAATGTACGAGGGTGGTCTGAAAAGTTCTTGGCCTAACAATGAAAAAACTAATTTATAATTTCAAAATTATTTTTATTTTTCAACATAATCTCCTTAAGACTAATACATTTATTCCAGCAGTGCCATTATCCCATTCCTGTAGTGGTTCTCAGTAAGATCTGCAAAATATCCCTCTACAGCTGCAATTACCTCTTGATTCGAAGAAAAATGCTGACCATCGAGGAAGAGTTTTAGAAGTCAGAGGGAGCCAAATCTGGGAAATAGGATGGATCTTCCAACAATTCATAGTGCAGATCCCTTAATTTTCCCATTGCCAAAACACCTTTGTAGGCAGGTGCATTGTCCTGATGAAAGATGATTTTTTCTTCTGCAAACTGGGTCTTTTCTCACAAATTTTTTCATCTAGTCTGGTTAAAAGATTGGAATAATATTCCCTGGTTATTGTTTTATCCTTTTCAAGATAATTAATAAACAAAATGCCTTCAGCATTCCAAAACACTGATGCTATGACCTTTCCTGCTGATGGAACCGACTTTGTCTTCTTTGGCGCTGAACAACCAGCCACTGTTTTTCATAGTAATAAATCGATGCACAAAAGCAGTTTTATTCTTGATAAAACACTTCAAGCACTGTTCAGATATTTTCATGCGAGTGCGTTTTTGATCTGCTGTGAGCAAGCATGACACCCATCTTGCACAAAGCTTTTTCATTTGCAATTCTTCATGCAAAATATATCCTACATGCTCTTTTGAAATGCCTATAGTCTTAGCAATTTCACTCACTTTGACTCACCAGTCATCCAATAACATATTGTGCACTTGATCAATGATTTCTGGGGTTGTTACACCTTTTGGACGTTCTTCATGTGGATCATCTTCAAGGCTGGTATGCCCGCGTTTAAACTCAGCAGCCCATTTCTTAATTGTCGAAAATGAAGGAGAAGAGTGCCCCTAAACTTTTATGAACTTCGAATGAATTTCTTTTGGAGTTAAACCTTCTTTTACAAAGAATTTTATAACTGCACGATACTCAGTTTTATCCATTTCAATGGATACAGACAACCCTTTTGCTTCAGACAGCTGTATAAAGCAAATTACTTGATAGAATGACTTGCAGTTTCACATGGATGTTTATGACAGATGTACCAACTTAGAAAATTAAATATTGCCGATAGTGTTACCATCTATGGTCGAGGCCAAGAACTTTTCAGACCACCCTCATATATAAGTAACAAAACTTCATTTATTTTTTTTTTAATTTTTAATTATAACATTCAAAAAAAATGTGTGCAGCATAAATGCAAAACCTGTGAGATATTTGGCCTTGTTTACATGAAACCAATGCATCAATGTCTGGTTCGATGGATGTGGTTGCAATTCTTAGTGAGCTCTCAAGGTTCTCGTCAGAAATTTTTTATCTAACTTTACTCTTCGTATGCTTCACTCTTGAAAATAGTTTTGCACAAATGTATGTTCTACCAAAAAGTGGACATAAATAAACTGTGATTGTGAAGCGAAGGATATTTTTCTCTGGGAAGATACATCTTATAAAAATCTAGCAAAGAGACATGATCAAATTTTTCTTTGAGTTGAATATCTGATTACAACTCTATGCATTCCATATGAAAATTCAAAGGTAATGTATTTATGTCGACTGAAAATGGAGTCACAAATATACAAAAAAAAATTGATATATATATATATATTTTTTTTTGCAATCTATATGACACGAAAAACATATTTTTTGCATCATATAATAATGTTAAAAGATCTTATGGGGAAGCATTACTAACAGTCCAGGGCTGCATGCAGGCCACTGTTTGCACACCCCTGCTTTAAAGGGATTAGAATCAAGACTTTAGGAATTCAGTACTGTGCGAACTAAAGTGTATGGTTGATGTCTGAGTTTTTTAAAAATTGGTTTATGAGTTGGGACATGGAATTATAATAGAAATCAAGAAAATTTTTACTGCTATGAAACTATGAAGTGTTTGCTTCTGTTGACAGTTGCCTTCAGTACTATAATGAAAAAAGATTTTGATGAGTAAATTGAAGCTAAGCATCAGTGGACATTAGAAGAAAAAAGGAAGTGAAGAGGATGACACTCCAAAGCTTGAAAAAGTAGCCACTCAAGATGATAGAAAAGTTATTACTAGATTACAATCGTTTCATTCAGGAGGACATTATCATATCTGCACCAAATACCTGCACTAATTTTGTTTAACTTTTGTTTAGTCATTCAAAAGAAAAACAAAACGGGCTATTCTCGATCAGTTCCTACATCATTATTAACCGCCAAGAACTGCATGCGTGTTTAATGCATATATAAATGAAATTATTTTATGGCAATATTTTACTTTAATTAAAGCCAGTTGTTTGTCAGTGATTTTGCTATGCAGTAAACAAAAAAATTTGTCTAAACTTGTATCTTGTCTTATGTACATACACCATTTAAACTCTTGAAATGCAACTTCATTTAATTTGGCTAAATTATGCTTTTCCAAATGTGACTCAATTAACCAAAATCTACTGTGTGTGTGTACGCGCACACACACACTAGATTTTGTGTGTGTGCGTGTGCACGCGCACACACACCAAGCCAAAACACTATGACACCACCTAGCTTGTTTCTGGGCAGCAATGCATGCAGTCTGGTTGGCCAAAAACAAACCTGGTTACAGATAGTATCCTAGTGTGAGGATTGTTCCTATGAACATCATCGGATCTTCTCCACCCCATTGAATACACCTTGACCACTAATTCTTATCTGGGGATTGTTTTGGACCAGGTATTGCCCTATATGGTGACACTGTTCCCCGATGGATCTTGTCTCTTACGGCAAGACAATGATATCACAATGCATTGTTTGAAGAACATACCTAAGTATTGCATGTGCTTCCCTGGCTGTCTACACAGCATCCACTCCATTTGACACCACTGTCTCTATTGGTCACTGATCTCTGGGATGTTATTCTGACTAGGTAATCCAGAATAAATTAGGACACTTTCCATGATCTGCTGGAGTCGATGCCAAGGCAGATGCAAGTCATTATCTTGGTCAAAAGAAGCCCAATACATTATAACCACCTATTAGTTAGGTTATGTTTTGGCTCATAAGTGTATATGCACCGAGTATCCAGTATATTAAATATACTCCTATCATTCTTAGAATTGTGGATGTTGGGCAAAGCATTTACCAGCATCGTGTTCCAGGCTGTATAAAGTAGTTAGGCAGATGTGTGCACATTCATACACAATTCAACATGATAATGATAAATTATCTACATGTAAACACAAACACAAGGAGATGTAATATTTATTAAATATACTGCCAAATATTTCAGTTTGAAACTAACAGACTATCATCAGTGGCCTGAACAACATTTTTTACTAGGTAGAATAATTTTGAATAATTCAATTGTTTACATTCTACCTTGTAAAAAATGTTGTTCAGTCCACTGATTATAGTTTGTTAGTTTCAAAATGAAATATTTGGCAATATATTTAATGAAAAATACTTCTTGTGTTTACGTGTAGATAATTTATGATACTATGGCACAAGTTTCCCTCAAAAAGGCCTGGTTGGCCGAGTGGTTAGCGTATCTGCTCTCCAGCCAAAAGGCTGCAGGTTCGAATCCTGCCGTGGGAAGGATTTTTTGTGATTGTTTGTGAAAATATTAGTGATGGGCAGTAGATGGCATTGGTGAAGTTGTGGTTTATTGTGGGTGGTGGAGATAGAGAATTGTAGAGTAGATGCCCTCCCTCGATGAGTCTTTGGACTCTCTGGAGGTGTCAAATAATAATAAAAACTAGAACATGATAATGAGCCAACAATATGACCTAAATGACTGAGAATGTATGAGTGCTAGATATATCAGCCAAGTATTATGAATACTGCTACCTTTATAGAAGAACATCATGTTCCATTACCATCTGGAACATTAATATGAAAGCCTATTCAGCTGAAGATGAATTGTATGAAAGTGGAAGGAATTTTCTCTTAAAAAAAATTCTCTTGCAGATCAATAAACCATCTAGAGAACACATACACTCATTCAGTTGTTAAGGTATTTGGCTGTAATAGTCCATTGGGCCTAATGTATTAACAGGTGAGATTATGTATATTATTACTACTTTAATATTGAAAGAATTTCGTTTATTTTCAAAGAAGGGACTTAAGGCTTCTACAAACCTGTATATTTGTACCATGGGTGGACTAAAGATTTTTTCCTATTTGTATTAATTTTATATATACAGGGAAACTTGTTCAAAGCGGAATCCCAAGGGATTGAATATATTTTCCACATTGGCCAAGTTTCTGCATTATACAAAATTGCAAAAAAAAAAAAAATTTTTAAATCCATTAAAATCATATTACATGGTACATACCTGTTTATGAGTGAAAATCATAATCTCACTTGTAGACCTATGTTATTAAAATAATAGTAGTAATAATAATAACACATTATTAAAGTACTGTATTAATGCTCTATTACACTGCACATTACACATTTCCAATATACAACTCGTTGAGATTTCTTCCAAAATCCAACAAAGAAACTTGTTTCCACTTTTTTGTGATCATGTCTTTTTGAATGCAGTCCTTAACTGTATACAATAGTTCAAGAAGGCTGGAAGAGTTTGAATCAATTGCAAACTGCATTACTTCACTGATGCAATGAAGGACCTGTTCATGTGTATGAATTTTCGTTGAAATATCCTGTTCTCCGGCTGCTGCTTCTCATCCTCCACATCTTCGTTTTGTGTATTTCTTATCGCTAGTAGAGCTGTAGCAGATTCAAAGCTATAATGTGTGGCTAGATGAGCATCACTCCGAACAAAGTTCTCTGTATCACAGGAAAGTTTTTTTCTTTGGCAGAGATTGGATATTGCAGCAAATGTTTTTACTTGCCTCCTCCAAATTATCTGCCACATCACTTTCCCCAAACCCAGCTTTAGCAAAACAATTTTTTACTGTTTCTGTTTTAATTTTCTTCACTGCCAACCTGATCCAATTCACAGCATCCAGAACTGATACAGATCTTGTTAATGCGTAAGACTATCGGCTTCTTCTACATTCGAAATCAAAGATTGCATCAGAAATCGTCTGTAGTGCGATTTGAATGTGTAAATAACATCCATATCCATGGGCTGTAATACACTTGTTGCATTTTCTGGGAACCAGGCGATTTTCATATTTGAAAGTGCTACCTTTGGGTGGCAGGTAGCATTGTCAAGAAAAAGGATGACATTTCTATTTTCCTTCTTCATTTTTGCATTAAACATGTTTAACCACTCTTCCTTTGTAGCTGCAGTCATCCAAGCTTTTTTTATTGTTTCTCCAAATCACTGGTAAATTATTAATTTTCAGGTTCTTAAAACATCTTTGTTTTGCTGCTTTTCCATTTCTTCCACTATATTCCCACACAATAACACTGTAAGTCTTTCTTTGGACATTTTACCCCCAGTACACTTTTCTCCCTTAACCACGAATGATTTTGTTGTTAATGCCTGAAAAAACAATCCTGTTTCGTCCGCATTGTAAATGTTTTTAGGTTCATATGATGAAATCAATTTGTTGATTGTTTTACGAAACAGTAAAAGCAACAAGTGCCAAAATCTAATAAATATAAGTGTATTTTTAAAACATTTTCCACTTTATACAGGTAATTTTTAATAAATTCTTCAAATATTGCTTTCCGTTTCCACATTGGGCAGATTCCGCATTATACAAAATAACACTGTAATGCCTATTCTTCTGGGACTATATAATTTTTTCACAATGAGCAAGTTTCCTCCTTATTCACTTTCAGCCTTTGACAAGTTTTACTGTATATATTTTGTACTTTTATTTAGTTTTTATATACTCCAGAAACCCTGCTCTAGAGACCAAATATGGGACTTTTTTTTTCAAGTCACTTCAGGCCTTCAGTAAGTGGGACAGTGGGCTCATACTAGGAAATGAAATTCATCTCCCACTTAATGACAATCACAACACAGCATGTTAGTTGAAGATAGGATATGCTAATATCCTCTCTCTCTCTCCTGTTTGGTTGTAATTACGACATCAGAGTTAAAATCCTGTATAAAACATAAGCAATCTTTATAAGTGTTTTTCTCCAAGAAACTAGAGTGAGTTCTCCAGTTACAAAACAGGAACGCCAGCTAGAGAACACATGCAGTGGATAGACAATACAGATGATTCATGGTAGCCTTACGAAAATATTAAACAACCCATATATGCACACACACATACAATGATGGTATCTATTTCCTTCTATTTTTAGGGCACTTTGACTATTAACATCTTCCTTGCAAGAGATCACACATACACACACACACAGCAATCTGCCGAACTACCTATTTTGTGGAAACTAGACATTCATGAAAGAAGTTTAGGCAGTAGATTAATTTAATTAGCTGGTGTGAAACCATCATCCTACTTATTGGGAAGCCTGAAGCAGAGTGAAAAAGTTGTCTAGTCTTTATAATGTAGTCCAAGTTTATAATATAGATCAGATAATCTAGGTTTTGGATTATCTTATCCAAATCAACTGGAGCAATAATGTGGACATGGGTTTACTACCTCTATGAGTGGGATTTTCATTTAAAAAAAAAACCCTTTAAACTTATTAAATTAGATAATAACAAACAGAACAGGATAAAAAAACTTCATGGAAAACTAGAAATGTGAAAAGATAGCTGCAGCAGATAATATTGCTGCAAGGTTCTGTAGCTTAGTCAGGCTTGGTCACAAGGTAAAACTTCATATGACTGGAAGCCACTCAAAAGGGTTTTTGAGTAGCATGTTGTCAGATAATGCAGGGTATCATGTTAATGATCAGGTAGTCCATTTGTAGGTAGATGCTGAACAGAAAAGATTTTCCTGCCAGTACATAGTTTCTGCACTGCTGGAAGTGTATTTCAGATGAGACCAAAATTGGGTTTTGTTGTTTCAAATTATAGCCAAAGCAACTAAGGCTATGAGACCAATATGCATTATGTCTGTTACTTGTGTATTCTTTTGACCAGTTTTCCAGGAGGACAATCTGATTGCCTCTGTATGAGACCAGCTCACCTTCAGTTGAAAAGCCCTTAAAAAAGATTCTTTTCATCCAAGACAGGATTTGAATGCAGGTTTTTTCTAACCAAAGGGCATTGCTGCTAATGGCTGAACCAGCTATGGAGGCTCCTTTCAGACCATTAGAACTGTGTTGAGAAATGATACACTTTTACATATATTGCTAAGTTTAATAAATTCATTATAAATACAACACAAAATTCGATGGCATAAAGCTGCCTTTGAACTTTGTCTCAGGGGGTATTGGGTTTTAAGCTGTTAATAGTGGTATTTCTTGACACTTATTCATTCATTATAGGGTAAGTCTGAGGTGGTGCCATCATTTCCGACTCTTAAGAGGCAGTGGAATACGGATTTCGTTATTTGTTAGTGTGTTATTTTTTCCTAATGTGTTCACAGCTACTAATTTAGTTGAATGCAGATAGCTTTAAGCAGGAAATTAACATCTAATTGTAAATATCATTGTCCTGTTGTAGTCGTGTGTAGTTCAGCAAGGCTAATGAAGTGTTTAATTTTTAAACTTTTTTTTTAGGTGGCTCAAGATATGTTCCAGGAGGTGCTATTTCTTCATCTACTGATATTCGTAGCGAGTATAATGGAGGAAGTGTTGCTAATTCTCAGCTTCCTCTTCACTCACCCGTCCAAGAAAGTGGAGGTAATGTAGTATCTTCAAGTGTCACCTGTAGAAACTTGCCTAGGGCAGCAGATTTTTCCACATAAAATTTTTCCTCATATGACTCCAGATATATTGCATGCTTACCAGTTAGTCATAGTTTTGCATTTATGTTAATGATAACAGCAAGCCATTTCAACATAATTACTTCCTGTCAGAAAAATTGACTAAAAAGACTTTTTAATATAACCTTCATGCACAGGCCAATTCTATCCTTATTGAGAACAAGGATAGAATCTGTTGAGCATCAACTGCAAGTTATTTAATGCTTTAGGAATACAGAATAAAGATGTTTGTCCTGCGAAGAATAGAATCAAAGAGAACCAGAAGAGAAGCTAGTTCAGTGTATTTGAAGTTGGACTGTGCATCTCATCTTTTAAGTATATTTAGAGGAAAATGAAGAATGATGAATAATCTTATTTGAGTAGCATAACTGAAACAGTTTATAGTAATCAGAAACAGTGTGTGTGAAAAGTGAAATTTTTTTCACTTTGAACTTGGGCATATTGCTTGACAAGATCATTGATCTTGTCTTCAAGCAATATGCCCAGTCCATTGCCACCTCAGGTATTTTTCACTCTATGATGTCAGAGACTTGGGTTTGATTTCTTATCCATGTATTCCTTTTGTGATCCAGTCGTGTGATATTAAGCATAGTTCTTTCCATACTAAATTGTGTGCTTAATTTTTGAATTTTCTTTGCATTTAGTGTCCTTTTTTCACAGCATATATCAATATACACTATGTTGATAAAAGTATTTGACACTTAGATCCAAGTGAGACCACCTTTGACCTGAATGACAGCAATTACCCTTCAGGGCATGCTTTCAACCAATTTCTGATATGTTGCAACAAGAATATTCTTCCATTCTTTTGCAAAGCTACTCCCCCCCCCTCCCAACCTTGCTGGTGATGGCTGCTTTTAGTCTGGAGCTAATTCAGCATTCTAATTCATGCCAAAGATGTTCGATGAGGTTGAAGTTTGAACTCTGAGCTGGCAATCCAACACTTCAACATTGTTTGTGGAAACCAGTCTAAGGCACACAGTGCATGTGGCATGGAGCATTGTCATGCTGAAAAATGCAAGGATCACTGCCGGAAGTACTTCCACAGTGTTGAAAGTATGAAGTTGTCCAGGTAGCCATTAGACATCATGATTTTGGGCACATCCATCAATGAACCAAGCCCCATCCAACTAAAACACTCCATACCTTACCAAACTTCCAACAAACTTCACAGTTGGAATGATGCAGTCCTGCCAGAACTGTTCCCCAGGTAATCTCCAGATCCAAACACAACTGTCAGAGTGAAACATTTGGAAGCGTGACTTGTCTCTCCACAGAACACTTTTTCAATCATCTACAGCCAGGAACTGTGAAAGACACCACTCCAAATGTCATTTGGCTTTGAGGGGGATGATGTAGCATCTCTGCCATGGTAATCTAAGACATGCAACTCTTTGCAGACAGTTCTAGTACTGACAGATGTTTCTGCAACATGTTCCGGGTTGACTGCAAGTGCTGCCACTGATGATGCGTGGGATGCTTGAGCATTCTGAGACAGCTTATTGATCTTGGTCAGTGACTTACTTCCCAAGGCATTTTCCTGCTGTCATGGCGCCATCAACTTTCCAGCTACGAATGACATAAGCAATGGTGGATTTCAGTATACATGGGTAGCAATGTCACAGAAAAATAGACCACTGAAGTGTGATACCCAACTACCATTCCATGTTGGTAGTCTGTCAGTTCAGCTGAACATTGCATCTTGACATAGAGTACAGTGCAAAACATGCAGCACATCCTAACTTTTATTACCATACATACACACACTCCCTGAATTTGCTTGTGGTAGGATCTGATATTTGCATGGCATGTAAAGTGTCCAAATACTTTTGTGAATATAGTGTAGGAAGAATACATTGGTTAAAAACTTTCCATTTTAGGCATAATGGTAATTGGCTTTCAAGAATATTGACTGTAATTTTCCAAATGCTTTCTACCCAAGCATCATGCATCTTTTAATTTCATCCATGATATTTTGTTCCATTGATATGTGTTGTCCTACTTATATGGAATCTACTTGTTCAGTTTCGTTATTGATTTTTATTATTTCTGGTTATGCATAGCTATTGAACATAACTTGGATCTTCTTTAGGTTTATCTTTAAGGCCAGCTGTTTTGCTTGCAATTTAAAGTTCATAGATACGAGTCTGTAATTCACGTGTGGTTGAAGCAAACTAACTATGTCATCTGAAGTATAAATGGCTTAAATATCTTCAGACCTTTTTCTTCCTAATCAAGAGTTTGAATATTTCATCTAGGTATGCTGTGAATAGTTTTTGAGATATTGTGTGTTCTTGTCTTATACCTCTCTGTATTTCCACAATAGAGATGTTTCACTGAAATGAATTGTTGCTGTTGATTTGCTAGTTTCGTGATGCTTTAAGTATTGCACAAGTTTTTACTGAATCAAAGGCTTTCTCATAATCAATAAAACCAAGACATAATGGTAGTTGATATTCATTACACCATTCAATAATTTGTTGTACAACTTGAATATGATCCATTGTGCCAAAGCCACTTTGAAAGCCTGGCTGTTCTTTTCATTGTGCTATGTCTAAAGTTGCCAAAGCCTATGAGCCAAGACTTTTGTAAACATTTTGTAAACCACTGATAGTAGATTGATGGTCAGTAGTTTGCCAAGTCTTCTACTTCATGGATATTTTTTGTTTATCAGAATTAGGGTAGCCTTTTTCCATGACCCTATGTCTGAAGAAAATAAATTTTTCTTCAGACATAGGGTAAAGAGTTTTGCCAAGATTTTGTTGAATCATTTCCCTGCCTGCTTCTAAAAGTTCAGCTATAACTCCATCCTAACCTGCAGCTTTTCCATTTGTAAGCTCTGGATGCTCCACATAACTTCTTTTGGTAGAATCTGTGGCACTTGAGTTATTTTTTCGTAGTTGTCTTCTTCATTTGATTGTTTATCCTATATTGAGTAAAATTCTTCAATTGGTTTTGTTAAAGTATAATTATCTTTGGTTATTGTCCTATCTTATAGTTTGATTGCAACTATTTGTTTATTGCTGTTTATCAATGTGTGTGTTCTTGTCTTACTTGTCCTGCATTTTTGAGATCACAGTTGTCTTTGATTGTTTATTGTATGAGTTTACAATTCAATATTCTTATTTCTTCCTCGATACATTTTCTGATTGTTTTGTGCAATTCAGTGTAATCAGTTTATTCTGTGAGTTATCCGCTAGTTTTATTTCTCTTTGTTTCTTTAGAAATTGTCTTGTTTCTGTTCTGCTTGGCTATTTCAAGTGAACATTGCAAAATATTTTGGGTAGTAATGTCATTACTTTCTGATGGATCAGCATTGTCATCTATAATAAGAATTTTAAATCTATTGTTTAGTTTATGTTGGAATATATCTTTAATGTTGAATATGTGAAATATGAAAAGGCAACTGGAGTAGATGATATTTGATCAGAAATTCTCAAATATGGAGGTATAAAAGTTTTGCATTAGCTACACTGCACAATTCAGAGGGCCTGGTCAGAAGGTCGAATTCCAGATTATTAGAGTAGGCCTCTCATAGTTTTCCCTCTGTAAAAATAAATAAAAATAAAAGGAATAAAGCTAAATGTGGAATTACAGAGGTATTTCCCTACTGAATGTTTGTGGCAAGATTTATGCAAATAAACTTGAGAAATGGCTAAGAAAAATTGTGGAAGGAAAGCTCGGTGAAGAGCAAGCTGGATTCAGGCCAAATAGAAGTTGTCAGGATCAGATTTTTTACTTTATGACAAATAGCTGATATGTCATGGGAGTATGACAAGGATCTGTACTTAAATTTTCTAGATCTGGAAAAGGCATTTAACAAGATGTCAGGGAAAAGCTTTTCAAAACACTACAGTTATATAGGATAAATGGAACTTTATACAGGGCAATAAATAGCCTATATTTAAGTTGTAAGTTTGCAGTTAGAATTGGAGAAAATGCAGGAAGATAGCTTGATATAAAATCAAGTGTAAGACAAGGATGCACATTATCTCTATTCTTATTCATCATATTGAACATAATGAATTGCATTATGAAAGAAAATGGCATATCAAGTTTATGATATTAGAAGGAGATATTAAATTTACCTCTTTCCTTTATGTAGATGATGTTGTACTCCTAAGCACATCCATTGCAAGCTTTTAGGATTCTTTAATTAAATTCAATAACAGTTGTAACAAATTTGGCATGAAAATCAGCAATAAAAAGGCTAAAACTATGAGGGGGAAAAAACAAGCAGGAACATAGAAAACTTCTGCTGTATTCTTAATAGAGAGTCTATAGAACAAATAAAATATTTCAGCTATTTAGCACAGTTTTTAGTGAAGATGGCAAGTTAAATCTGGAAAGAGACAACAGAATAAACAAAGATATGGTGGGTTGCCAGTTGAATAGATTTATATGAAGTAAGAAAGAGAACTTAGCCAAAACACTAAACTGGGCATATACCAGACAGCGTTCAAAACTAGTTTTAGGTTATGGATCTGAGAGCTGTGTGTATGTTTGTGTGCATGTATACGTGAACACGAACTTACTCCACTTTGCCCCAAGTTTCCCTGCTGTTCTTTCTAAATCGGGGAGGGTGTGTGTATGTGTGTGTGTACACACATGCATGGGTGGTCTGAAAAGTTCTCAGCCTTTTGACCATAGAACACTATCGGCAAGATTTTTTTTTTTTTTTTTCTAAGTTGGTACATCTGTCATAAGCATCCATGTGAAATTGCAAATCATTCTATCAAGTAGTTTGTTTTATACAGCTGTCTGAAGCAAAAGTGTTGTCTGTATCCCTTGAAATGGATAAAATTGAGTATCGTGCGGTTATAAAATTCTTTGTAAAAGAAGGTTTAATGTCAAAAGAAATTCATTTGAAGTTCATAAAAGTTTATGGGCACTCTTCTCCTTCATTTTCAACAATTAAGAAATGGGCTGGCAAATTTAAACTTGGGCGTACCAGCCTTGAAGATGATCCACATGAAGAACGTCCAAAAGGTGTAACAACACCAGAAATCATTGATCAAATGCACAATATGTTATTGAATGACCGGCGAGTCAAACTGAGTGAAATTGCTAAGACTATAGGCATATCAAAAGAACATGTAGGATATATTTTGCATGAAGAATTGCAAATGAAAAAGCTTTGTGCAAGATAGGTGCCATGCTTGCTCACAGCAGATCAAAAACGCACTCGCATGAAAATCTCTGAACAGTGCTTGGAGCATTTTAACAAGAATAAAACAGATTTCGTGCATCGATTTATTACTATGGATGCGACTTGGATTCGCCATTTACACACCAGAATCCAAACAGTAGACAGAAGCCAGTTGTTCAGCACCAAAGAAGACAAAGTTGGTTCCATCAGCAAGAAAGGTCGTAGCATCGGTGTTTTGGGATGCTAAAGGCATTTTGTTTATTAATCATCTTGAAAAGGATAAAAACAATAACCAGGGAATATTATTCTGATCTTTTAACCAAACTAGATGAAAAAATTTGTGAGACCCAGTTTGCAAAAGGAAAAAATCATCTTTCATCAGGACAATGGGACAATGCACAGCCCACAATAGGTGTTTTGGCAATGGGAAAATTAAGGGATCCGCACTATGAATTGTTGGAACATCTACCCTGTTATCCAGATTTAGCTCTCTCTGACTTCTATCTCTTCCCAAAACTAAAACTCTTCCTCGCTGGTCAGCGTTTTTCTTCGAATCAAGAGGTGATTGCAGCTGTAGAGGGGTATTTTGCAGATCTTACTGAGAACCACTACATGGACGGAATAATGGCGCTGGAATAAATGTGTTAGTCTTAAGGGAGATTATGTTGAAAAATAAAAATTTCGAAATTATAAATTCGTTTTTTCATTGTTAGGCCGAGAACTTTTCAGACCACCCTCGTATATATACTAAACTTAAACTTTCCACAAAACAATGTAACGAGTTAATACCAAAACGAATTGTATTAAGATTTAATACGACATTGAAAAAATAAAAATAAACTACCAAAACAAAAATTAGAAAATACTTTATTTAATGCCACAGTGTGCCATAAAACATAGGAGGATTGGTTTTTATTAATTTGAACTAACAGTTTTGCTTACTATACCTATTGTTTTGGAAAATGAATGAAAATGTTCTTGCGTAGTGATAAATATCCTGTTTCCAACAGACACCAGACTCCAAACACAAGAAAAACAAGGTAGTTTATTATACCACTAAATACAGTATGGTCACAACTAGCGTATGTACTATAAATAGCAATAATTAATATAAGCTGGAGACATCTGGAATGAAAACAATCAGCTTAAAAATGCAGGATGTGCCGTGAATGTGTTAAAGGTACAAAATCCAGGAGAAAATACACTGATATTTTCTGTTATATTTCATTTTAAAAAATGTTGTTTTGACCCATTAAGCTGATTTCACAGCCAACTAATGGGTCACAACCAGCAATTTGAAAAACATTAGGCTAGATGTTAATAAAGTTGTAGGTTTTTTTATTGTGGTTCTTATCCATAAAACCTATAGTACGTTCATGCTGTGGGTGGGCTTAGTTTTTTATTTATTTATTTTTTAATTTTATGTAGATGATTTTTTTTTTTTCTTTTACCTGTTCTGGAAACTACGCTAGAGACTGAACTTTTTCTGGTGACTTCAGGCCTCCATTAAGCAGAGTAGTGGTCTTACACCAGGTATACAGGCAATGAAATTCATCTTCCATCTAAAGACAATCAAAAACATCCATGTTCCTGCAGCAGGATTCAAACCCATAGCCTTTTGGTTGGAGAGCAAATATGCTAACCATTTGGCCAACCAGTAATTTGAATGGTGATATCGTGAGCATATTTTTAGAGAATGTACTAAGGAGCTGTGCTCTGTGCTGGTTATTTAATGAGAGTTCAACAGTAGGGTGTGTTGGGGGGGGGGGGGGGTCAGGAGCTTGGTGGAAGAAATGCTACTGGCACCAAGGTAGAGTCAAGAGTTCATAGAGGATTCTCTATGATGTCAGAATTGTCTTAGCAGTCTACATTTTATGAAAAAGAGACAAAATATGTTAGATAGTAGTAGTAGTACACACACACACTGATATTTTTGAACTTTGTTGGTGCATTTGACAGATTGCCACATTGGCAAGTGGGTATACAGGTGAGTCTACTACCCTGTTCTGACTAATAGTATTATTATCCACTGGGGGAAGAAGATGAGAATAGATAATAGATTAGTCAGATGGGCAGTAGATTGTTGTCTAATAGATACCAAAGTTTTATAGCAGGGAGAAATTCAGAGAAGTGGAAGGAAAACCAGTGGTGTGCCACAAGATTATTTTCTTGACAAATATTATTCAGTTTATTTTTTTATATTTTGTGTGCATTGAACAAGATATTCAGTTATTTGCTGATGATGAAAATTGGGAAGAATTATAAGAAGTAATGCTAATATCAAGTCCTTGCAGGAAATTTTCAATAATGTTTAGCTTGGTTGGGTGATTAACAGTGCACTGCACTTTTATTGTTAATAAGTGCAAGGCATTGTACTCTTGAGTACAGAGGGGTAAGGTTGTTTACTGTATTATTGGATGAGATTAAGGATTTGGTGGATGATTGTCATCAGAAGACACATCGCAAGATTGCACAGTTCGTTGTTGCTATAATAAGGCAAACGTATTATTAAAGTAATAAAGTGACATTTGTACTGTAGGATATCAGTTATTTGGAAATATCAAATTATCTTACTTTTTTTAGCAATGGCCAATTTAGAAAAAATAAATAATTAAAAAGGAAAGGATAAGTTTTAGTTTTATTATATGAACATTTCACTAAATGTAAAATAATAATGCATTATTTCTTGTGATTAGAAATTTGTTTGGTTATGTTTTGTATAAAAGAAATCTTTGTATATTACAGCCTGTTGCAAACTGTTTAATTATGATATTTCTAAATATCAAGCAAGTGAAAATGACTCACCTCAAATTTAGTTTCATTTCTGTAACTTAAAATTCAAGAGAAATAAAAATTGAACTTTCTGACTGAACCATAGTCTTGTTCACATAACAAGCAATGGTTTTGTTTTTGTTTCACTGCCATTTTGTTTGCCACACTAGGCAGTAGGGCACTTGTGCAGAGTTTGTATTTCTGAATAGGAATTGATGTAGTGAGAAAGAAAAAAAAAAAACTAGTGGTTGATTAGAACAGAATATAGTCTGAAAGTTGGAAGTTTATGAGAGAAATATAGTTTAAAGGAAAGGATATTTCTTAAATCAAAAAAATCTGGAAAAGAGCATTAGGAGAGAAACAAGCAGTTCTCCCAAAATTAATGGAATTTCTTTAAAAGGATGCTAAGTTGGAGTGTAGCATAGATAAAAATGATAAAAATTATATATCTTCTCCTGAAGTAATGGGCAGCTCCTTTTGATGCATTAAGCAGTAAACTTGTTCTAATTAAATGTTTTGAACACAAAAGAGATGAGCTTTTTTTTCTGCTGAAAGTTAGGAAGAAATTTGGGGGAGAAAGGGGGGGTCTTTAAAATTATCTTTTGTGTTCCAAAGAAATAGAAAATGGCACTGATATGTTAGAGAAGAGATAAAAGAATTATATTTCAATGACCACTGTTGAGAGAGGAAGAAACTGTTTTATAAGTTTGAAATTAACTGCTTTTGTGTATGTGTTCTTATCAAATCCTGTGATCTGAAAAGAAGAAATCTTCTCTCAACTTAACATCAGATCTTTTGTCTGATGTTAAGTTTGTGGTATAATGTATAATGCAGGTATGTATATATGTGTATATATATATATATATATATATATATATTGCTTGCAAAACAAACATTTTACACACACACCCATGCAATACCAAACTTTACGCTAATATTATTTAATTGTAAATAATTTTGAATTAACTTTGCCTCTCACTCAGTCTTTTTAATTCTTAAGTTAACTTATTTTTATAATAATATCCTGGATCTGAATCTGTGTTCTGCTATACCACTGACAGAATAAATAATTGAACATTGTACAAGGTTTTGTCAGACTACAACACGTGACTATTATGCACACTTTCATTGTAATGAGAAGACCAGAGAGAGAGAGAGAGAGTCCAGAGACAAATGAGTACAACAATATCAAGATTGAAATGTTGGTTATGGGGAGAGGTTGAAAACATGTAAATTGCCGAATTTAGTGGATAGAAAAGAAAAAAAAAGAGGTGATATAGTGGAGATGATTAATTTGGTGAAAAGAATTTACAAGATTAGCATGTAAGAATTATACATAGAATGGAAGGAGGAGGAGAACAAGAGGTCATACCTAAAAGTTGTATAAGGAGCATATTCTACATTGAGAATACTGGGTGAGTAGAATACGTTATTCTACTCATCCAGTATTTGTTAATCAGAGCCTCCATAGCTCAGTATAGCCCTTTGGTCAGAAAGATCTGGGGTTTCATTCCCATCAGTGACGTGAGGAACCTTTATCTGGTCTCTTTCAACTAAAGGTGAGTTAGCCGGTCTCATGCAGAGGTAGGGGGTTTTTTCACCCAGAAACTTGGGTTTTTCGTCCCCAGAACAGGCAAACCAGCCCCTTGAACACATGTGGATTACAGTCATGAATATGTCCCAGCTACATGCCGGTCTTGAGCCCAGATAAAATTGGGATGTTGGGAAAAGCAGTGGTGAACTACCCTGTAAAAATCTCACCAGGAATACTTTGTCGGCAATGCCTACAAAGTCACCTACGGTCAGAAACGACTGAAATAGAAAATCAGATCAGATCAGAATACGTTATTAGAGATATTTTACTAAGGTGCTGTGAATGAATGAATGAATTTAAGATCCATTATGATAGTCTTATATTGAACCTTTCGAACTGAAATATTACTAGTTGAGTGGGACTTCCTACAGTGAGTGTGTAGACTCTATGACAGTTTATTACTTATAATAGTAATAACGAGGTGCAGTCAACTTATGATACCGAAAAAAAAAAAGAAAAAAAAAACTTGCATTACTCACAAATTTCCTTTTATTATCCTTCCATTTCAAGACTTTTCAAATATGTTATATATAAATACAATCATGACAAATAACTTATAATATTAGATATTCAGCAGGAAACTCTGCATTGCCCATCCTGAAAAGAATATTTTTTTCTAATTTTTTATAAGCATAATCAGAAGTTTATGCGATTATATTGAATACTGTCAGGTGGCATGTGGTGGTAGGCCTCTGTTTGGAGAGCTCTGCAAGCTAAGTTGTTTAGCTTTAAAAAAAATAGTGATATTAGTTAAAAATTGTGAAATTAGAATTAGATTGCATTGTGGTGTTAATTAGATTTAAGTTAAAAGCTTTATCTTAGTATAGTTAATGATGAGCCATGCTATTTGCATGGCTCATCGCACAGATGCGAAAGAAAACAATGGCGTCCAAGGCATCATTATTTAAATAATTCAACTAAAGGGACTTCGTATAGTGCACTATCTGTGAGATGTACACATCATCAAAGGCAAAAAGCAAATGGAATTTAGTTTGAAATTGATTTTGGTGGAATGCTGTCGTAAGATTGAAGCAGAGAATGGAACAGAATACACGTGAAAATGTCTGTTATGGTGTAATGGCAGATAGGTTTGAAACAGTATTTAAAAGTCGCACATTTGAGATAGAGAGCAGAAGTGTTGATTGAAAGAATAGTATGATGAATGAAAAGAACAGAGTTGGCTGTAATGAGGGAGATAGCTCACCTATATAGAGTGATATATAGGACGAAGTGGGAATTGCAGTGAATGAATCAGCTGATATCAGAAAGAAAGAAGTGTAAGAAAAGGGAAATGAATGCTTGACCAAGAGAGAAGAAAAAAAATCAAGGAGCAAGTCTTGTATGGCGATTATATCGTAAAAGGTGTGATTGGCAAGAGATTGAAAAAATCGTGCTTCCCAGGTGCAAAAATTAATGATGTTAGTGAGGCTATTAGAGTGCAAAAGAGTAAAGTGAAAGAGTTGATCGTTTTGGTTAGAACAAATGATTTGAAAGGAGAAAAGGATGGCATGAGGGAGGACATGAAAGAATTACTGGAAACAGCAAAAGAGAAGAGCTAGAAAGATAGTGAGTCTGTTGCTGTGGTATGTCAGAGTAGAGCTGAGGAGAAGGGTCATAACAGCGAATGACTCGATGCATAGGTTATGCAGGAGAAAATAATGTGAAGTTTGTGGATGTGTGGAGTGAGTTTGACAGGTGAAAGGACTTATACAAGAAGGATGGTTTTTCATCTGGATGCATTTGGTGTTCAGAGTCTGAAAAAAGTGTTGTTGAATGAAGTGAAAGTGGATGTGTAAAATTGGGAAAACTAGAGCTTTTATGGAGGAAGCTGTTGAGTAGATGTACAGATATTGGTGAGGCAATTGAGTGAAAGAATATGCTTAAATACCTAAATTAGTACCACTGTTAACAAACCAGAATTGGAGATAGGATAGCAATGGACCTAAGGGGCTTTTGCACTTTTTGTACACTAATGCCAGGAGCATTCAGAAAATGAGGAGTTTTTGGCATTGGTTAGTTCATCTTGGCTAACCCTAGCCAAGATGAACTAAGGTTATTGGTAGTAGTGAGACATGTTTAAGTTAAGGGATATTACATCCCATATAGTTTCTTAGCCGAATAAGAAACTCAGAGTTTCATGCCGAATATAGTAGAAACTATATAAAGTTCGGCGATTCCAAGCGTAAGCAAATACCTGGATGCTGCAGCAACTAACCCTAAAGGTAGTGCAAGCTGAGGCAACGGTTGACAGAAGATGATATAGTTAGTGGGATAGAATGTGAAAGATATAGTGTATTCAGGAAGGACAGAGAGTGAAGAATTAGGGGGAGGGGGTTACTGATGATAGCCAATGAACTGCAACTAATGAGAATAGAAGTTCAACTGCAGGCCAGTGAAAACGGCACATTTGAGGCTATCTGATGTGAGATAGAGGTCAGCAGAACAAAATATATAGTTGGATGCTTCTGTAGACCAGTATATGGAAAGGATGTTGGAGATGGTATGCATCGGCAAATAAGCTCAATGAGTGGAGGGTGGGTAATTATTATGGGAGATTTCAACTATGCGAATAGATTGGAAGGAGGAGAAGACATATGGGAGGAAGGAAATGGAATTTATGTAGTTACTAAGGAATAATTATCTGAGACAACGTGATGAAATGTACTAGAGATTTGAGTGCTAGAGCTAGTACAGTGATATCTCGCTAATCCGAACTGAGTTTGAAAGAAGTTTTATTTATTATGCATTATTATTTTGTGTACTATTATTTTTATTTAATAATTATTATTTTAACTATTATTATTTTTTTTTATTATTATTATTACAGTACAGTATTTTTTTCATACTGTCGATTGTACGATTATACTGTAGGCCTATTTTGATTTATTGTGTGTTCGTGTTTGCTTTTTTATACTGCGTAAATTTCACAAAAGAGCTGTTATGGAATGGATTACAGGTAAAACCAAAAGTGAATTTGAAATCAAATCAGATGCTGAAATTATAAATATGACACTACAGAATGAATGAAAGATGATAATGACGATAAAGAACTCGAAAGAAAAAAAAAGTAAAACATGAAGAGGCAGTTGACAGTTTTAATATGTGTATAGAATGGGCTAAGCAGAATGATACGCCATTCCACAAAATTTTGTTGCTAATGTAGCTCCGAGAAGAAGCATTCGAAAAAAGTTTAGCTTCCAAGAAGCAAAAGAAAATCAGTGACTTTTTTTTATAAAGAAATAAAAAAAACTTTTTTTTGTGTTAACAAGAAAGTAATATTTTTTACGCAAATTAAGTTATCTACTGGACTATGCAATTTTATTAAATCAGAATCCTCAACAATACAGGTACATACAAATTAAATTTTTTACTAAAATAAACTTGTGTACTGTATTATTTTATTAAGTTTTACATTACAGTGCAGTAGCTTTTTTTCTATCACTTACTTCATTTATTTACAGAATTAAATTGATGTACCATTAGAATCTGATTATTTTTGTCTTAAACGCTAGTTATTGTTGTCTCTTGGGAGAAAATTCGCTAATCCGAATGAGCACGGTTTATATTAGTTCGAATTAGCGAGGTACCACTGTAATTACATCTGAGAATTTGTCTATAACCAATATGACCATGTTGCCACCAATTGGTGAGAGTGATCATATGGTCTTGACCTGGCAGGTGGTTAAATGTGTGGAATTACAGGATTGGTAAGTATCACAAGTATAGGAGATTGCTTGGATTACAGCCATGGCATGTGAAACTGTGATGTTGATAGTGCATGGGAAGTGGTAAAGGAGTAGTGCATGGGAAGTGGTAAAGGAGTGTGTATGGGAAGTAATGGCAGACTGCATACCTAGAATCAGGAGAGTAAATCAAGTGAGAGTTAAATTGAATGAATATCATCATTAAGCTGAGCTAAAAAAAAAAATAATAAAAAATAAAAAATAAAAATAAAAAATTACAGAGGGAATTCATGGAGAAAGCTGACCAGCAGGCACGTGAGCAGTACAAAGCACAGGCCAGAAGGGTAACCAGTGTGATAGGAAAGGCAGAAGCAGAGAGTATGTAAAGAAATTAGCAGTACAGGCCAAAGATAATCCCAAGCAATTCTTCCGATATGTTGCAAGTAAAAAGAAGAATGTTTATGACAGAATGATTTTAATGAATACTGATAGAAGGGAGGTAATTAGTCGAACTAGTAGAATTACTAAGTGAACATTTTGCAAGAGTATCATCCAGAGGGAGATATTACTGCAATATCTCCCTCTGGATTTTAGTCTTTGCCTCTAAGAGAGGCAAAGACTAACATATTTGTTGAGCCCTGCATATAAATCTTCGTGAGATAGTAACTGTCCTTTAACATTCTAAATACAAGTTCATGTGTCTTCAGCTACATACTAAAAGTCTACATTTTTTTTTTTTTTTTTTGGTTATAACGAAAAAATAGATAAAGAAATTAATTAAATATTGGTTTATTGATTCCATTCCAACATATCATCACAGAGACATCATTCCTTGTGCTGATGATGTCTCTGCAACAAGAACGTAATACTGGATTCAATAAACCAGCATTTAACCAACAGAAACATTGGCTTATCGCATCCGGTTTTTCATCTTTGTCACAGAAACATCAAGGATACAATGTAAGAATTGTGACATGCATACAAGCAACACAGAACAATTGTGTTCATTTCATGAACCAAAATATGAGCAACTAGCACTTAAGCCTGAATGCAGAAATGCAGTTGGCTTTAATGAACTTTTAAGGATCATTTGGTACAGTTAGTCAATTGTACCATATACCGCACACGCGCACACACACACACACACAGTGTGTGTATGTATGTATGTAGTAAATAAAACAATGGCAATAAAGTTATGTGAGTTTAGCTTGGCATGTATTGCAAATACCAGCAGACTCTCTCTCTGAAATAGGTTGAACCAGTTCTAAATTATTAATGTAATCTTATTTCTTAATTTTGTAAATTTTACAATTTATTATGCAAATTTTAAGTATTTCTTCCTTTACGTGGTGTGAAAACCCAGACTTTTTTTTAGGTTGAGCATCTCAAAGTTAATATATCATTTATTTGCTTTAAAATGGAACTGTTTTATTTGACAGATTCGTCTCCAGATGGAGCAGCAGGTGATAATAACAAAGGGACTCTATATTTTCCTCAACAAACATACTTGCGGTTTGATGCAGCAAACACTGAGGGTATTAAAAATAAATTATTTGAACTAAATAGGAAAGTTCCTGTAAATCAGCAGATATCAGATAATAAGATAAAAGAAGTTCTTCTTCTAGTCGATTCTGTATCTGAGGTTACAGATGAACAATTGTCTTCTCTAGAAAGTATCATTCATTGGCCAAAAGGTAATTGAGTTACTTTAGCACCATTTTTTATTTTGTCTTTCTGTAATTTGAATAAGAAAAATTGCTTGTAACTATATATCGATTCTTGTAGATAAGCTTATACATTGGTTACACATGGCTTCTAATTTTTTAGGAAATGATAATGTAAACTAGATTATTAATTATAAAAACTGTGTATGTGTCGATTCAGCATTTCTATATTGAATTGTAAATGCTGTTGTTGAGTCGTGCCATATTGTTTTATATATCAACTTAGTTTATATATCAGTTGTCTGTAGAGAGCAGGAGAGATTAATAATTTAACAAAACAGTAACATTTATTTAACAAGAATAAATTACAAATAAGTAAAATATAAGAACAAATTCATATAACTTAGGTGATGAGAATTCATATCAGTTCACACTTACTCTGTTACACAAAATTAAACATCTGTATCTTTAGCTTTTGCAAAATAACAAACTTTGACATTACTTCAGATTGGAATCTGAATAGGTGTCTGAAATAACTCAGTTGATTTTAGATTACCCAGTTACGAGAAATTTTACAAACCATATTATGTGCATGGGGCACAATTCTCATATCACTTGATAAAAGAAGGGGGACACAGACACACCTTGGAAAGTGCACAAACTTTTAATCTATAAGTAAATCATTTACAGCTTTCAGCACATATAAACCATGTGCATAACATGCATATAGCAGCACTAATGTTTAAGATGTCCGTGCGGTTAGCCTAGTGGCTGTGCGCTTCACAACCATATGACTGGGAAAGGAGTGTCCCAGGTTTGATTCCCGTCGAAGATGTGAGGAATTTGAGGATCTTCCTCAGCCAAAGCCAAGTTAGCCGGTCTTGGGTGCGGGCAGTAGGGTTTTTTCTGCCAGTTCATCTGGCGTTTTCATCCCGCAAGCAGGCAAATCGGCCCCATGAACACACACGGATCTACAGCCATAAATACTTAATCCCCCATGAGGGGGGCTCAACTCGCCCCAGTAGGGATGGGGGAGAAAAAGGGAGGAGACTCCATACGAATAAATAAATAAATGTTTAAAATGTCTCCCTTTTTGCCTACATGCATGCCTGAAGTCTGTGAGGTCACATCAATGGCAGCATGCACAACATCCAACAGAAATGCTGCCACTGCTCACTCCAAATCCATCTTCAGGGTGGGGATGCTGGGGGTATCATTACCATATAACTCGCTCTCTTGTATGCCTTGCACCCCCTGATTTTACTTTATGAAAAAAAGAAATTAAAAAGTTTTGCATATACCTGAATTTAATTTTTTGAAGAAAAAAAAAAAACGCACATGAAAAAAAGTTGAAAACGTTATGAAATAGATTGTGAATGTTATGTGTTTCAAATATTTTGAAATTCGGTTGAAGAGAATCAGCATTTCAACTCATCAATCAGCTTGCCTTCATTGTTGAGTCGTGCAATCTTTTGTTAATGCCACACCAATCATATGCATAGAGATGGAAGCAACAAGTAGAGGAAATGTGGGAGTGAGGGCATTGACTTCTTCTCGATCTTAGATTGCATGAGGGTGGATTAAGAGACCATCATTAGAACTGTTGTGCAACTGAATTTTGAGATCTTGGGACATGATTTTGGCAGAAATAATTAATTTAATTACAGAAGCATTGTCACTAAAATATTCAAATATATTGCGTGATGAGGGTGAGCAGCAGATCGCATAAATAACGTTGATAATTAATATTTAAATGCATTCACTTTATAAATAATGTGAGCAATTATAAATAATAATGAATACTGAGAATTTAATTATAAACGTCAATTTAGTTTTTTCCTGAAAAACTTTAGATTCCAGAAGTCCCGCATATATCTCATGGTACGATTTTTTAGCTTTAATTTTGGAGATAAAAGTGCAAGTTATATGATGATGATTTGCCTCCAACCACTGTTGTGTGCAGCAGACGAGTCCAGCTGGAAGGTCCACTGCCTACCATGAAGCAAGATGTTCAGGTGCTGTACCACAGGTTTCAGCATGTTGTCTTGATACACTGGCAGAGGTTTTGACCCCTTTCTCGCAGAATTGCAACTTGAATATCCCCCCACCCACACCACCATCACCACCACCAAACGATTGCCAATGCAGTGATTACCTCTTAGAATCCTGGGTGCTGTGGCATGTTCTGTGCTGCCATCCAGGGGATATACCCAGTCATTTTGGCAGTAAAACAACTCTTCAGAGGTGAAAATCTTCTCATCTGTGAAGAGATATACTGGACATTTCCTAATGTGGCATTAGGAAATGTCCAGTAGAACAATGATAGGCTCTCATCCCCAGGTCATCAGTTAGTATGCATGACATCATTCTCTGTGAAAAGTGCATCTCTTGCAACATCACTTTGTGTTCTCACAGGATTTTGGCAGAGGTGTGTTTCCTCATCCCTCACAAGCTGTTGTGTCCTAATGCAGCATGGTCCTGTTCTTTGGCAGTCAGATATGTCTTCTGTATGGTTAATAGTTCGATACACAAACATCCTACTGATCCAGAGTGTTTTTAGCATGTTGAAAATAACAGGTGGCTGCATTCCAACCTTGTGAGCTATTACAGCTTCATTGATGGTGGGGGGGGGGGTGCAAAAATGGCTGATAGGGGAAACATGGCACTGTGAGTAGAGAAAATTACATTGTGAACTGCAAAATATTTCAATGCCAAAGAAGTTATTTGATGATGTTTATTTTGCTCATTTCATAAAATGTGAGGGGGGTGGGAAACGTATCACATAGAGCTAGCTGACTCTATGTGTAGGGAGGTGCTCCATCTTGCATCAACACTGTTTGTGTTCAGGCACTATCTTTTTTGCATTTGCAGTATGACAAAACTTCTCAACATATCCTGATAATGCACTGCCATGGCTGCGTGCAGATCACAGGTCTGGTTTGATGGATTTCTTCAAAGTAAAACAGCTTGATAATGAATGTAAATTCTTTCCATGCTGTGACCTTTAGCAAATGTAAGGAAACTTGTTGAGATGCATGGAGATTTTCTGTGGCCCAGAGCAGCAGCTTTCAGTGTTTGCTGTTCCACAAACATAAAAATGCACTTCATCACTCTGTAGGATGTTCCAAGGCCAATCATCGTCCACTTCCATGCATGCCAGAAATGTTAACACAAACATATTTCAGATACTGACAATAACCTGTTTGTAACTCTTGGCTGTGGCTGAGTTTATGCTGGTGACATTACAATGCTTCACACAAAGTTCCCATAACAGCTGTGTATGGCAGATCTAATTTCTTGGTATAGTATGTGCAATGCATGAACTTACAGCATTCTCATTTGACTGCTTAACGACTGCAATTGCAACATCTTCGGTCATTTGCAGAATTTTGGATTTATGCCATCTTGCTGGTTGGACTATCAAACTGCCTATCAATTGACAAACCATGAATTGCATTGTATTTGGTGTCAATTTTGTTGGGCTTTTCAGTCTTTAGGCGTCTGTACTAGCAAAGTGCTGCTGTTGCAGGCATTTTTCCCATTCATATAGAAACACTTCACAAACAAGGCACTTTCAGGAAAGTGAGACCCGTTGCACATGTCAAATTACTGTAGAGTTAGTCTTGCTTTTCCATTTATTCTGCCTTATGGCTCGCATGGTATGCAAAATTCACCATCTTTTCTCACTCACAGTACCATATTTTCCCTGTATGTCATTTTTTGAAGTAATTTTTTTATTGCAAAATCTCTTACCCATGATGAGAGTATTTCTTCTAATAGTTCTTTCTACAGATTGGACTGAATGGGGTTCTTTAGCACTGTGTGTGTGTGTGTGTGTGTGTGTGTGTGTGTGTGTTGAGCTAAGTTCAATATATATATATATATATATATATATATTGTTCAATAACTTGTTCAATAAAATTCAGTGCCATCTCTAGCTTTAACATGTTCACACTGAGGCATTTAAAACACTCTTCCACAATTTTACATTTGCATATTGACCAATGTGTCACATTGTGACAAGGTTCTTCAGTTAACCAAATCTGCTTTTGGGGGGGGGGGATGAATGCATTTGTTTTCAGTATATTATTATATCAATTTTATTATTAAGAGAGACTGCCTGGGAGTCAGGAACTCATCGAGGGAGGCCACATACTACACACACCAGCTATCATGCTTATTCTTGAATTCATGCATCACCCTATCAGAGAAAAGCCTAGCCCTCCTCCCCCCTACTTAACTGCATTCATTCTCAGCTTTCAGGGATGTCCTCTTGTCCTTTCTCCACTCTCCATAAAATGAAAAATTCCATCAAATGAAATACTGTATGACCCTTTCAGAAGTTTGTACATCTCAATCATATCACCCCCTCTTTTTCCTGTTGTTTGCTAGTAGTGTATGCAGTCTAGAAATTCTCAATCTGTCTTCATAATCAGTATTCCACAATCCTGATATAATTTTTAACACTCACCATTGCACTCTCCCACTGTATCAGAATCACAACGGAAACCAAGACATAGTCCAAGTGAGGTCTTATCAAGGCCTTGTAAAGAGACAAAATAACATCCTTATCTTTACATGTTGAAGTTCGTTTCAGCATTGTAATTGTCTTTTGAGTTGTATTTGCAATCTTTGCTACATGGCCCCTAAACTTCAACTTGCTATCTACTAATACTTCAAGATCCCTAGCCTGATCAGTTTCTTCTAGCATAATCCCACTGTAAAAATAATCATATTAAAAATTTTGAATTTTTAATATGATTAATAATTTTATTAATAATTAATAATAATTTTAATAATTTTTTTTTCTCCGGGAGCATGCGCACTCCACAAAAGTCAGAAACTACGCACTGCAATAAAAATGGCTGACTCGCTGTATCCATTAGCGCTAAGAGAAAGTCTTTCACAAAACACAAAATTCAACATTTTTAAACCACAACAAACTTTCTTATAAGTAACACAAATATTCAGTTTAGTAAGTACATCAATATATTTTTTACTTCTTTACATGTTACTTCTAATATAACATTTTCATAACGAGCACATCACAAGTGCCGACACTGCGTGTATGAAAACAAAACTAACAAGCATAATTAATACGTAAAAATATTCAAAATTTTTAATATGATTATTTTTACACCACCAATATAATATGACATTGGATATCTAATCACACCAAAGTGCATGACTTTACATTTACTGATATTGAAATGACATCCATTTTGCAAGTACTACATATCAGCAGCATTCCTGATTAATCCGCTTATCTTTTGCATCATCAGCAAATAGCTGTATATTGCCTGGCAATTCCTTCCCAATATCATTAATGTACAGATTGAATAACAGTAGTGGACCAAGGACTGATCCTTGTGGTACTACTAGTTAACTTAAATCTTGCAGACTCACATCCCCCGTATACCACTTTTTGATATCAGTCATCCTCTTAACCACCAATATATTATAATCCAAACCCATATTCTCCAGTTTATATAACAGTCTTTTACTTTTACATAATACCATGCTGTATTCTGTCAAAAGCCTTAGCAAAATCCAAAAGTATCATGGTGTGTCCATTCCCCTTGTCTAGTTCAATGGCAATATTATTATAGAATGTGAGCAAGTAGCTAAAACATTACCTTCCCTTAGTATCCATGCTGTTCATTGCAAAGTAGAGATTCACTGTCAACCCATTTCTGAATGAATGCGAGCCCTAACATAGTTGGATACATTGGTCTTTGCACCTCCCTTGTGCAATGAGATTACTATACATTCTTTCTATTCCTGCAGAATCTACCCTGTTCTGAGATTCAAATTATATAGCATAGTCAAAGGAATAGTCAGTTCAGCAAACTTTGAACCAAATCTGA
This sequence comes from Typopeltis vanoorti, assembly GCF_054136105.1. Classification (NCBI taxonomy): domain Eukaryota; kingdom Metazoa; phylum Arthropoda; class Arachnida; order Uropygi; family Thelyphonidae; genus Typopeltis; species Typopeltis vanoorti. Next base: position 74,647,825 of record NC_143568.1, on the reverse strand, counting down.
ACACTTTTAGCACCTTGCTGACATCCCATCAGTCCCTATGGCTGAATTTTAATTCAATTTGTGCAACAGCTCTAATACCTCCTTTTCGTACACCTGAGTTTCTTCAGAAGAGGTAGCAGTGAACTCAGTGTTGCATACACCAGGTTGATAGCTTTTAGCAAAATTGGCACTCATTAGTTGAACAACCTCTTCTGCATCTGTCACCCTCACATCATCTGCATTCAGAAGAGTTATTCTTTCATATTCATTCTTTCTTTTACTTGAAGCATACTGATATAATTCTCGTGGGTTGTCAGAGCCAGTTTCTTTTCATACTCAGACTTAGCTTTCCGTACAACCAGGGCCGTGCCAACCCAGGGGTGCATCGCACCCGGGCAGCAACATTGACTTTAACATGACATTAACTAATATAATATTAATAACCCTTACTTTTAGATGTTAGATGGGCGGCTGATAAAAGTTTGCACCAGGCGGCAAATACCCTAGGTGCGCTCCTGCGTACAACAGTTTTGAAACTTCTGGCCTGCTTCTTATAAACTTTCATAACAGAGATCATCCTTATGCAGACAGTATTCCTTCTACATCATCCATTTGATTCCTATCCTATTTACTCTTTGAACTCTTGGGACACATTCTGATATTGCATCATTTAAGTATTTTTGAAATACTTCCCATGCACTGTCGACATCCTTCCCATCCAGCAACCGATACCATTTTGCTGAACTCTGTATACACCTCAGTTTACTCAGGTCAGGAAATTGACCTCAGCTGGTCATAATTTCCTGCTTTGTAGTTTAGCATGTAACCTTTTCTAAATGGAACATTCATAAACTTGTCACTTCCCAAGTTAGTACGGGATGATCACTGTCACCAACCCCAAAGAAGAATAGTTACGTCTTTAACTGAAACATCCTCTAACACTATGATCAAATCTAACACTGTTTGAAGTTCCTTCTGTTGCATCCTGCCTTCAGGAAGTTGTCCTGCAACAGCTCAATAAATTCAGTTTCATTCTTCTCGTGAGATTTTAGTGCTACCCAATCAATATTTGGATAATTAAAGTTTCCCATTATGATTACTCTTCATGGTCATCATTTCTATTTGGTGGTGCATTTCTTCATCACTAGCAACTGATCCACCAGGTCTGTAACAACACTGCACTATCTAATTGATCTGTCCTTCCTAAAAATACTATACCCTTTACACTCAATTACCAGTTAGTATGTCTGATTCTGATATTCAGGTCTCACTAATACCTACAATTGGAGGTCCCAACATATTGACCAAGAAACAAACTCGGCCTCTTTGTTTCTGGTACTTCTAGCATTCGTATATAGACATAATAAGCTACCTGCATGTTCTTTTGTATATGCTCGTCTGCACTCTGCATGACACAGTTGGACAACTTGCAGATCTCTATTCTTCTGTAGCATCCTATACATGCAGACATCTTTGCACACATTTGATGGGTATGAACTGGACAAACACAGTCTAAATTGTTCTCTCCTCGTAATCATTTCCATGATAATGCCCTTTCTCGTCATTAACACAGTTACCTAACATTGTCGCTCCTACACTTATATTCTCATCATTCCTCCCATTATAATTTAATTTCCCTGACTCTCCGTGTTAGGTCTCACCAATTATTAGTTTTTCAGGACTCCTGGTATCAAGCAACAGTCTACACTTGAATGCGTTTGGATCAAAAAACTTGCATCCACACCTTCTACACAGCATTGAATAGTTTGCCATCATTCTTCTTAATTCATTTTTTCATCGAGATAATATACTATTTTTGCTTTCTCACTCTTCACTCTCACCTCTTCCCACAACCCTTTTCATTGCCCCATCATACTGACCTTATCACTAGTTAAGTCATTAGTACCTACTACATTTACAATCTCATTTACTTTTCTGTTTTTGAATTGCATGTGCTATATTTTTAATTTTCATCATCATCATCATCATCATCATGCGTATCAAGGATTTAGGCCTAGCATGGCCTATTCCGGCCTTAGAAGTAATCATTTAAGAGGACGTCCTGGTTTTCTTTTTCCTAATGGCTTTTACTTTAAGGCTTGTTTTGGTTTTTCATTCTTGGTTTAATTCTTTCATAATTTCTTCGTTTCTTTTGTGATCAAATAGGATATACTTTGCAGTTTTTCTCATAAACTTCATTTCTGCTGTTATTAATCTTTGTTTGTCTTTTTGTTTTATTATCCAGATTTTGCTTCCATACATTAAGACTGGTAGAGCTAATGTATTGTATACTTTTAGTCTGGTTTGTTTTTGAACTAGGTTTGGTTTAAATATAGAGTTAATTACACCTGTTATTTTTAAATATTTTGCAATTGTTACGTTTATATCTTTTTCATTTTCATATGTGATCATACATCCTAGGTAGTTAAATGAATTCACCTGTTCTAAGATCTTGTTATCTATTACTATTTTAGCTCTTGCTAGATCTTGTCCTTTAAAGGCCATAGTTTTTTAGGCCATAATTTTTAATTAGCTACTGGAAAACTTGATGTAATAACTCACTCAACAGCATGTTTTATGATCGAGTCACCATACCAGATATGATCAGGTAAGTAATGTTACAACCAACATTACTTACCTGATTTTTGCTTACTGACTTACCTGATTCTGTGCTTTGTTGTTTCTTATTTTGCTGCTTAATTTTGTTTTCCTCCCTATGTTCATTCAAATGCTCCTCGACTTTCTGTAATTCCCGCATTCTCTCTCTCTCTCTCTCTCTCTCTGATAATCTGTTTTAATTTCGCTATTTCGGAGGTTAATTCATTTTCAGTAACCTCCTTAGCTGTGCGAGGAGCTAAGGAGGTTACTTCTTGTTCTTAATTTTGCTGCTTTTCTTGGCATTACGTTTCTTGTGTGTTTTTGACCCATTTTGAACTATATTTATTTTAGCAATATCTTAACAAAGAATATGTTATGTCGTATTTACTCGCACTTTTTTTCCCTAAAATTTAAATTAAAGTTAAAAAATTGTGGTGCGAGATATATGCAAGGATTTTTGGAAACCGAAGTTTTCAGAAAAAAACTAAATTAACATTTATAATTAAATCCTCAGTATTCATTAGAATTTATAATTGCTCACATTATTTATAAAATGAATGCATTTAAATTTTAACTATCAATTTTATGCGATCGGCGGCTCACCTTCATCAAGCAATATATTTGAATATTTAGTGACAATGCTTCTGTAATTAAATTAAAACAAACAGTTTCATTGTTGCTTTTCCTTTTATCATTTTGGAATTATATGATCTTTGAATTTAAAACCAGCACTGTAACTTGAACATCTCTCCATATTTCAAGCAAAAATTACTAGCAATTTTTGCTTGAAATATGAAAGACTTGAGATACATTATGAACAATCCTTCACGAATGACTAATGAGAAGTGGAAGCGGAGTGTGAAACGGACAGCAATGGTAGACCGGTAGAGATAGCACAGCTATAAAGATGTGCATATGATTGGTGCGGTATTAACAAAAGATTGTGCGACTCAATGACAACTGACGATTGCTAAGCTGAAATGCTGATTCTCTTCAACTGAATTCCAAAATATTTGAAACTGCCATAACAACATTCACTATCTATTTCTTAAAGTTTTAAACTTTTTTTCGTGTGTGAGGTACATGTGAAATTTTTCAATTTCTTTTTTCATAAAGTAAAATCAGGGGTGCGAGATATACACAAGGGTGAGTTATCAAGTAAATATGGAAAAACACAAAAATCTACATTAATATTCTATAATACACAAATTTTCTAAGGGGAAAAACACAATAAAGCAGATAAAAACCACCACTTTTACACAAGCTCCAAATTTACCAAGCCTTACATTATATTATTATTACAAAACATCTCCAGGGAGTCCAAAGACTCATTGAGGGTTGGCACCTATTCTGCAACTCTCCATCTCCACCAACTGCAACTACTTTTTCCATCTACAAAAACTCCATCTATTGCCGACCACCACTATTTTCACAGACAATCACAAACATCCATGCTCACAGTGGGATTCGAACCCACAGCCTTTTGGCTGGTGAGCTGATACACTAACCACTCGACCAACCAGGCCGGCATATTACAAAAATTACAAAACAATACTTAGGGAGAATACTATATTTGGTTGGTATACTTGAATTATTTTAGAAATTTTGGACTTTACAACCGTGTTATAAATAACTCTTTTAATTTCCCGACGTTTCAATCTTCATATTAAGATCATCATCTGGAGTATATACAAATATACAAGGACAAGCTGAGTTACATTACACACAGTAAGTAAAGAAACAATGATTTAATCACCAGTTATTCTACTGGCATGACCTCTAGTATAAAAAAAATACAAATTAATTAATTAGAAACTACATCAAAGCTAAATTCTATGTAAGATAACATGAGAAAAACATCTTTCTTATGGATAGTCTTCTTTCAGTAATAATATAGTTTTATTATTAAGGGTATTAAAGGCTGTCAAAGACACACCTGCGCAAAGCTGTAAACATGTTCATACCCACTGGTAGATTTATTACGTAACTGTAAATTTATGTAAGTCGTGTGTTATGTAACTTGGGGTGTAACTGTATATATATTTTATAGATACAGAAAAAGTGAAATCCATTTTTGTTATTGTGCTGAGTACAGTAATCCCTCGATTAGTGTGTCATTTTTTTTCGATACCAAAATTCAATTAGTGCGTCTATATACATCTTAAAAATAAATGCTACAGATTTTAAAAATTTTCTATCTATACATTTTTTATGGCTAATTATTTTTAAAAAATCACACCAGAATGAAATAATTTAGTTACTGATTTAAAGCATTTTACAAAGTTATTTTTAATGGCATACTACGCTACTTCCGTGTACGCTATGTTTACTATGTTCCAAATTTTTACTGTCAAAATTTATATCGTATGCTAATTACATAGCATTTTTCCTGATCATATATCGTACCTCCTTTGCATTATTTTCCTTACATTTTTTTTTTTTTATTTTAAAGTATTTTCCCAACCTTTCATCATGAGGAAAAGAATTAGTGAGCAAAAAAGTGAGCGTGAAAATTATTCGAAAAGTAATCTTGTTGGAAGAAAAACTTGAAATAATAAAGAAAGTGAACAAGACAAGTCCAGAGCAAAGATAAGACAAGAACACAAAAATGGGTGAATCAACTATAAGAGCAATTTTAAGCTGCTGAATACAAAGTATTATAATGATTGAATTAGAGAGACTTCTTTGTACACGGATCGAAGATTGTAACCAAAAACAGATCCTACTAAGAACTGACCTTATTATATCAAAAGCATTAAGTCTCTTTGCAACCTTGAAAGAAAAGGCTATCAATGATGGAAAAGAAGAATTTCACGTTAGTGGTGGCTGGTTTGAGAAATGGCCTACATGATGTTCTAATCACAGGCAAAGCTGCAAGTGCCGATAAGGAGGTAGCCGCAAATTATCCAGAGATTTGAAGAAAATTTGTATAAGGAGGGGGGGGGGGCTATTGTGACCAACAAATATCTAATGTCGATGAAACTGGCCTTTTTTGGAAGCCAATGCCTTCCAAGACTTTTCTGGCTAAATCAGAGAAATCTCAGCCTGGTTATAAAGTTCCAAAGTTGAATGAAATTACTGCTAGCAATATGCGATCCATTTGGAAGCACATTCTTCTACGTTGTGCAAATGATTTTAGAGCCTTTTCAAATGAATCTAAGTTAACTAAATCTCATTCTGAGAAACTGAGTGATTTCGGCCTGCTAAATATAGATGCACAGCGGGAAGATCCTAAAGAATATGAAGAAAATTTAATCAGTGACAAGCCCAAAGAGATTTTGCAGAAACAAATTTAAAATATTTTTCATGCAACCAAAACTTTTAAGTAGCAATGCTTAGAGACTAGCTCTTGTGAAGAGAGAAGCAGGAAAATTTGAAAGAAGCAGTTGTATGAAAAAAAGAAACAGAATGCCTGCCAGAATAATAGATTTATATTTTGAATATGTTTTATTGTCTTTCAGCTTCATAGTTTCCTTTAACTAGGCCCTGAGACATATCGTAATTCTTTTATAAACGAAGTTAAGGGTCAAAAAATAAATTTGAAGAACAAATTATACTTTTTCCCATAGGTTATTATACTCGATTAGTGTGTATTCAGTTAATGCGCCTGTTTTAAAAAACGCATTAGGTGCACTAATCGAGGGGTTGCTGTATATGTATATATATGTGTGTGTGTGTGTATATATATATATATATATATATATATCATCATCATCATCACAAACCATGGGCTCAGTGCCCATTGGTGTCCGATGCTTCTTTCCCTATCTTCTTCCACCTGTCTTTGTCCAGTGTCGCAGTTTCTGCACATTCATTCCACACCAGTCCTTTATGTTGTCTATCCATTCTCTGTATGGTCTACCTCTTCTGTTCACACCATCCATAATACCAAACATGAATCTTTATCTTCTAGTCCTCATTCATTCTGCAGATGTGTCCAAATAATTGCAGCTTCCGTTTTATAATCTTCTGCATTAGATTCTCCTTTGGTTGTATCTTCCGATAGAGCTCTTCATTTGTGACTTTCTGTACCCATCTTATTCTTAGAATCTTCCTGTAACAAATTCTTTCAAATGCCAAAATTCTTTTTCTTGATTCCTCATTTATTATCCACGTTTCAGATCCATACAGTACACCAGTAAAGATTCATGTTTCCAGTACTCTTAGTTTTGTTTACAGGCTGATCACTTTACTTTTTCAGATGTTATCTATGGCCTTCAGACTTGTTCTTCCCTTTGCAAGCCTGGTCTTTATTTCTTTTTTACAATCCAAATCATATGTCATTTTACTTCCCGAATATGTGAATTGTTCTACATTTTCTATATCAATTCCATCCACTTGTATCTTTTGTTTCATGTTCTTCTCACCAACTACCATTGTCTTTTCCAAGTTCATAACAAGTCCAAATCTTTTCCTTTCCTCATTTAACAGTTTCAATGTTTTTTACAGTTCTCTTTCGTCGTCTTCAATAATAACAGTGTCATCCACAAATCTCAGATTGTTAATTCTCATCCCATGCACTGATAGTCCTTTTGCATCTTCCTTCATTTTATCCATTGCTCTTTCTAAATGTGCGATGAAAATGCTTGGTGATATTGGGTCCCCCTGTCTAGTACCTCTGCTTGTTTTAAACCATTTCCCCAAATCATCTCCTATTCTAACTGCTGCAACTGCATTCTTATAAACATCTTTTAATATAGCTATTAGTTTTCTGTCAATTCCATAGGATTCTAGCACTGCTAATGTCACTTTCTGGTCGATACTGTTAAATGCCTTCTGAAAATCAACAAAGCAAGTATGTATGTTTTTGTTTTTTCTCCTAGCTTTCTCTGCTATTTAACCACATTGTCAAAATTTGTTGAATTGTAGTTCTTTCCTCTTTCCTAAATCCTGCTTGCTCATCTGCAAGGTATGCTTCCAATTGTGTTCTCAATCTTTCTGTCAATATTATCATCACCACCACCTTACCAAGATGACTTGTCAAGGCAATTGTTCTATAATTTTTACATTCTAGCTTATCTTATTTCCTTTCTTCTATAATGTCACTAATCGATTTCACCCACTCCTCTGGCATTCTCCCTTCTTTCCATACCATATTACATAATTGGTGCATTTCTGTAACCATACTTTCGCCACCATATTTAATCATTTCTCCAGTGATATCATTACCAGGACTTTTGTTTTAGTCATCCTGTTGCTTTTTCTACCTCTCCTCCTAAAATGTCCATATCATACTCATTACATGGTGGTGATATCTGCTTGAATTCTTCAGTCAGTTTCCCAACGCTATCTAACTCTAGTTTTTCTTCATATAACTCGCTACAGTATCTTGTCCACTGCTGTACAATTTTATCTTTACTCATCAATACTTTGCCTTTTTCATCTTTAATTGTGGTCTGTTTTGGTTGCCACCTTCTATTAATGGTTCTAATCATTATGCACACCACCCTAGTTTTATGCTCTCCATAGTTGGGCTTCTAACTATTTCATCTTATCCATTCTGACTGCTTTTTCACCTCATTACATTTTCTTCTATATTGCTCCTCTATTTGTTCTGAAAATCCACTTCTTCTTGATCTTCTCTTCTTCTGGTACTATTTCTTCAACTGCATCTTCTATCACCTTCATTACTCCTTTCACTCTCAGATTCGAATTTTTTTCTTTGTCCACACTTTTAAGTTTCTCTTCTAGCACTGTTCTGTACCTTCTTCTTTCTGCTTCACTTATTCTTGCTGTACCTCTTCGTTTCTGATGATGGGGTTTATATTTTCTTTTTAATTTCAACTTGATGTTTGCAATCACTAAACTATGATCCGAGTCTATATCCACTCCTTGAAAAGTTCGACACTATTGTACTGATGTGATCCATCTTCTTTTAATTGTAATCATATCGATCATGTTCTTGGTTTTCCAATCATTTGATTGCTACGTCCATTTTCTATAGTTTTTTTTGTTGGAATCTTGTGTTACAGATCATCATCTTGTGGTCCACAACAAATTCTAACATTTTTTCACCTCATTCATTTCTTTCTCCAAAACAATATTTTCCCATGACGCTTTCCCAACCATCATTATCTATTCCGACTTTGGCATTCCAATCTCCTTCAATAATTAGTACATCTTCCTTTGTTATTGTTTCTGTTGTCTCTGTGAGATCTTTGTAAAATAAATCAATATCCTCATCTGTGCTGTCAGATGTGGATGCATATATCTGGGCTGTTGATATATTAAATGGTTTTGCTTGAAATCTTGCTACTATGATTCGTTCATTGACTGGTTTTGTGTACATATACAGGGTGTTCGGGATAAATTTGACATATTTATAATTAATTATATTTTTCCGTAAGTTACATGTATTAACACACACTTCTCTTCATTTAAAAGGTTGGACCCTTCTTCATTCATATACAAGATGTCAGAAAGGATGGATAGCTGGAACCCACCTGAATCATGGAAGAGAATAACTTGTATCATGATGATTCGTGCCGGCCATCAAAATAAGGATATTTCGACTGCTGCCCAATGCTCCCTGAATACAGTAAAAACAATCAGGCATGAACTAGAGACTTGCAATGGTGACTACGAGAATGTAGCAAGAAGAAAGATCCCTAGCAGACGATCTGATTGCGTTCGTACAGCAGAATTCCTCGCAAATCTGCAGGAACAGGTGTTGAAGATCCCTGGCATTGGAATTCGGGCTTTGTCACGTGAAATGAATGTTGCAGCCTCTACTATGAAGCTTGCACTCAATGAAGACCTCCGCTACTACTCATACAAGCGCCGCAAAGGTCAGCTGCTTACAGAAAAGGCCCGTGAAAAACGTTTGATAAACGCAAAGAAACTTCTAAGCAAAGTGAAACATCCTGCGGAACCACAAACAATCTGGTTCTTTTCCGATGAGAAAAACTTTTGCCAGGATCAAAAACACAACACGCAGAATAACAGATGGCTTGCATACAGTACAAAGGACATTCCTCGTGTAATGCAGACTAAATTTCCCCAAACTGTGATGGTTTTCGGATGTGTATCCTCTGAAGGCAATGTGATGCCTCCGCATTTTTTCCAAGAGGGCCTCAGGTTGACTTCAGATGGCTACGTGGAGTTGCTAAACACTGTAGTCAAGCCCTGGATAACAAGGGTAGCCAATGGTAGGCCGTATGTATGGCAGCAGGATTCGGCCCCTTGCCACACCTCTGGGAAAAGTCAAAAATGGTTGTCTGAAAATTTCTACGACTTCACCAGTCCAAATGTTTGGCCTCCAAACTCCCCAGACCTTAACCCCATGGATTATTTTGTATGGGGCGCAGTTGAAAAAGACACCAATCGCACTTCCAGTAATACAAAAGCCCAGTTAATGGATAAAATTAAAACAGTTTTTGCAGCCCTTCCCAGGGAGACTGTAGCATCAGCTTGTTCGAGGTTCCGAAGCAGGATTGAAGCTGTGATCGATGCTAATGGTGGTTATTTTGAGTAAATCTTGTTGATAGTATTGTAATTAACTCTGCCTGTAATGTTTTTTGTCAATTCATTAAATTTAATAGATACAAAGAAGATTTTCTTTTTCCTTACGAAACTGTCAAATTTATCCCGAACACCCTGTATATATCGACACTTGAAAATTTAGCCAGTTCATTTATTCATAACTTTGACTAAGAAATGGTTGAATTCTCAAAAGTGACTATGGAATACAACTCTCAAAATTCATTTTGAATATTACTGGTACTTTGCCTTCATGAAGCCTCCTAATGCTTTTAATTTATTTTCTTATATTATTATCTATGGACAACACCACTCCTTTTCTTACATTTATAAAGAAAGAGTGCCAAAATCAATTAAAAGGTTTGTGGAATGCTGCAGATAGTTCTCACTCACACACAATGTGTGATCAATGATTTGTATGTAGATTTTTTTTTTTTTATGTGTTACAAATACTACTATAGAAACTGAAAAATTTTTCAGAACTGAGATATATAAAAATAATTATAATACAGTCAGTTTATAGATTAGAAAATAGCAGTAATCAACTGTTTTTACTTCTCTGTCTTTTCTTTAGATATGGTTTTTCCAGCTTTAGATGTACTGCGGCTTGCTGTGCGAGGATTAACAGTAAATCAAAGAGTTTCTCAGTCTGCAGGAGTTCCTCTTGTAAACCATCTCCTTAATTTCCTTTCCCAAGATAATCCTTCAGCTAACCAAATGCTTTCTCTTCGAACACTTTGCAATCTTTTTGGTCATTCCTTTGGAGAAACTTTGGTGCTTAGCCTTCATGAACGCATCCTAATTATGGCTAAGAATTGTGCTAGATATTCTAATAGAAACACAAAGGTTGCCTTAGCAACTTTATATCTTAACTATGCTGTGGCATTTCACAAAAATCCTGATCCAGAAGCTAAGAAGAAGTGCATGGAAGCAGCTAAAGAATTGCTAAATGTTGCTAATGATCCTGAAGTCAATTTTCGCTTATTAGTGTGCATTGGTACCCTGCTATGGGGAGATCCCGAAGTGATTGAGAGTGCTAAGCAGTCTGAAATTAGTATGGTTGTTGAACCTCTCCAAAATTTGAATGATACTCCTAAAGTTAAACAGTGTGCAGAATCATTACTTGAAGTTCTTAAGTAATGTGACTTCTCTAATAGTGCCTAAATACTTCAAGTATAGCAGCTGCTCATCCAATGTATTTACTTGGGGAAGGAAATTTAACAACCAGTTGATTGTATTGTTGGTCGTGCACTCTGTTCTACTGTTCAGTGTTGTATTTGGACAACATCAATCATGTTGTTCGGCTACTGTGATGTGATTCAAAGTATTATATTTGTAAATGTCAAGAAACAGTCCAGAATGTCTAAATCAGATATTATGCTATTCTACACATACTCCTAAAATACCGTTCTATTCCTGTTCTTTATATGGCACCTTGTGAGTAAACTGAATAAAATTATTTAAGTAAATTAATAAAATTGTGTCACATTGAGACAGTGTAAGAACACATTTGTGTATACCTAGGTATATATATCTAGTTGTCTATAAAATATATATATATTGTTACTGAAAATATTGTTATTATTATAAGCAGAAAATAGCACAGGTGATTTCTTCGATATTTAGAAAATTGAAATGACTTCTTTAGTATTATGAGTTTTGTAATCCAGGAATTAATAGTGAAGCACATTCCTTTGCATATACTGTTCCTATGTAAATTTTATTAATATGCACATACATATTTCAATGCTTTCTGAGCATTCTGCAACCAAATTTATATCTGTTAGTGTTATCAACTGTAGTGAGAAATGTCTCTGTATTAGGTAAGCATCAGAATACTCATTTATTTTTTAACTGAGTGAACTTGAATTAGTGCGCAAATTCCAAGCTTGGAACGTGATAATGTTAGTTAAATTAATATTTCTTAATTTTGTCATTTGTGTCTTTATACAGCATTTCTTTATATTCCATTACACAAAGCTTTTGTATGTTAAATTACACTAATTTTTTTCATGAAAGTATATTACTCCTTTCTAGTAGTGATATATTTGCTACAAATGAATGCTTTAAGAAAGAGGAACATTTTCTGATTAATTTTGGAGCCATTTCTAAAACTGACTGAAGCTTTAAGCTTAGATGCTTCCAGATCCAAGTGAATGTTGATATAATTAGAATGAGAGTAGTTTTGCAGGTTGCTACCTACAACATCATAGACCATTTTACTGTGTGCTTAGTACTCTTCCAATAATTGCATGTTCAGTTTAAATGTGATTTGACCTTAGGAATGTATGTTGTTAATGTTTAAAGTAAAGAACACCTACAGAAAATATTTTGTTAGCTGCAGATTGAAACTTTTCTTTCATAGTGAAATTAAAAACAAGAATACAGTAATTAGTACTTTTTGAAAAACTGATTTCTTCCAAAAATTGATTAGCTAATGAATGTAATGAGATATAAAGTCTAAATGAATTACATTTTGCAATTCATTTGAAAAAGAAAATTGTATGCTTTTCTGAGACATAATTTATATGATAATTGTTTTTACAAAGATTGTAATTTTTTACACTAACAGTACTCCGATCTTTTACACTTGTATTTATTATCTATCTTACTCTGTTAATGTGCTGCCACTAATTACGGGTATCTAGATTAAATGTCATTTCAGATGAAAGTGGCTTCTTTTTATTATTAGTAGTAGTATTACTGATATAAATTAGAACAAAGCTTTAATTGTATCACACTAAGGACAGAATGAGCACATTTTCTGTTTAATGATATTGTTCTACATCTTGATTACTGAATAGAATATTGATATTCTCTCTCTCCCACCTTTTCCATTGAAATGCTGCATACGTCTGGCTAGCAGGTAATTAACCACTTTAGATATCACCAAAAAGTTTTTTTTTTTTTTTTTTTTTTTTTTCATACAAAAAATTGAAAATTGCTTGGAATTTCTTAGTTTCAACTAAACTTTAAGAGAATTGGAGTAGGAAGATTTCTTATCCCCCCCAAAAAGTTTCTTTTCTTATAGGTCGGATGTAGTCTCTAATATGATTTCAGTGCATCATTTAAAAATTAAGAAGTATTTAGTTTATATATATATATAATTGTGGTCTGGTATGGTTACCTAGGTTTCATTGGAGAAGTTCTAGAGATGAGCGACTAAAGCAATCAGGACTGGAATTTTGGTTATGGAGAGAGGTTAAATGTAAATTGCAAAGTTTGATGAATAAGCAAAAATGAGACGATATGATCGAGATGTGTAAGTTAATAATAGAAATTTATCAGATTAATATAGAGGATTATTAAAAAGTAGAAGATGGGGGGGGAGAGAACAAGAGGCCATCCTGGAAGTTATGTAACAGTGTGAGGAATAGATTTTTTATGTGGAGAATTGTGGGTGATTAGAACGTATTATTGGAATGTTGTGAATGCTGGTAGTGTTAAGGAGTTTAAGGTTCAATATGATAAACATATAGTTGGTTGAGTGGACCTCCCACAACAAGTTTGCTGGCTCCATGAAGGTTGATATGAGAATAATATATAATAAATGTATTTTATTCATTAAAATTATACAAATATGAACAAACATAAGAGAGAGAGAGAGATTCAGTAAATGTGTATAATTTTAAATTCATTTTTGCACATTTATTGCTTATATAGTAATTGAATTAATTGGGCCTTGCACCATTTTAGAGAATAACTGATAAGTAAAAGTTTGTCATAATTTTGATCGTTATATGTCATAGCCTGCTTTTAGGCATAGTGAAATGCAGGAAACTAGTACATAACACGTAAGAAAATAAATTGAATTTATGCATATTATCCTGACCCCAAATATTAAAATAATAATAATGAAAGCAAGCATAGTTGGTTTAAAGATCTACTGTTTATAAGGATGAAATGTTACACTTCTGATATGCAGGTACCTGCATATCAGGAGTGTAACATTTAATGATGCTAATGATGATGTGCCTAGTATCCTGAAACTATACTTTTAAATATGTACTATTAAATGTAGCAACCTAGAACTCTAAATCTTGGATGATATACTGGCCTCTCACTGTAATGAATTTGTAAGAATCAAAGGAATGGTTTTTGAAAGTGAATTTCTTTTAGTACTACGCTATGTGACTTGAGGATTTTTTTTTATAGTAAACTCACAAGTTGGCTGTATTAGTGTTTATTATACTGGAAGTTGACTATATCACCTTACAGCTTCTTAATTATGAAGTTTCATAATTTTGATTTGGTAAAAGTGTGAAATAAATTTGTAAATTAACGTTTTGTATTTCTAGCTTGCCAGTCAGCTAAAATTTTCAATAAATTACCATAATTTTCATAGCAACTGGTGACTAGTCCAGCCTTACTGATGTTAACCATCTTAAAGTTAACACAGAATGCATGATATATATATTTAAGTATGGAAAAAAAAAAAAAAACATTTTTCAGTCTATAAGCATTTTCTTATGATTTTCATAGTAATTGTGTTGTTACACATTCTGCTTCTTCTAGCTTACTTCACCTCTAAGGTTATCTACTGCAAGTACCATCTTCCACTTTTGTTTTTTGTCTTGAGTTCTTCCAGTCCAATGTAGGATTCCCATCTTATCAAAATCTTTTTGGATGTTATCCTCCCAACATCACTGAATCTTACATTGTTCTTCCAGTCCGGTGCAGAATTCCCATCTCATCAAAATCTTTTTTTTTTTTGGATATTATTCTCCCAACATCACTGTGGTCTTCCTCTACATCCCTTTCCATCAGACCTTATCTTGAAAGCTTATTTATCCATTTGCTCTTCACCCATTCTTTCTCCATGTCCAAATTATCTCATTAGTTAGTAGTGTTGCACAGTATATGATGTACAGTATTTTTTTCCCCTAAAATTGAAATATTTTCCCTCTGTATTTAAAGCTCTTGCTTTAAACATAGATGAATAATAAGGTCACTGATTTTTAATTGTAAGTTGCCTTTACTGCCAAAAGTACTTTTAAAATAACATTCTTGAAGACTTCATAATTTGTCATCAACATTTCATAGTTGTTATTGTACTATATAGGAATGCAAAATTAAACTGTTTCTAATTAAAGTTTAATTTAAGTGATATTTGTGTTTTAATATAATTTATTTCAGAAATTTCTCTTGAAATTTGTAATCTGTATTATAATTAAAAGCAAATATACAGATTCTTTTTGGATACATAACCAGACATTTGCCACATATATAGTGTACTGAAGTATTATTTCATTCATCCTGCCTCCCCTTCCAGTTCAAAATAATAGCAAACTGTGCTATAACATCATGCCTTGTGACAAGAAAACATACATTGACTACTTTGCTTGACATGGAAGCATTAATGTGATATCATTAGAAAGAAATAGTTATTAGTGATGATTCAGTAAGTATATACGCTGCTGGTAGCGTCTAATATACAAAAATTTTAATGAAAATATTTCTAATAAAATCCTGATTTTAAACATTTAGTAGATGTGATAAATCTTTAAAAAAAAAAAAATTATTAAAAAAAACTTTTTTTATTCATTGTGAATATTTAAAATATTTGATAAAAAGATCTTCCTGATGGACAGCAGTTGATCATTTGCAACTAGGAATTAGAGCATTGTTACAGTAAAATGTTACATTTCTCTGTAAGTAAGGCATTTGCTAACTGCTGTAAAAGAAAATTTAATTATGTTAAATTCATATTTGAGTATAAACTTTGGTTTACTGAAAACACTATCTGAGGTGTGTACTGCTACATACATATTTACATATTAATGAATTTATTTATGCTGCATTTTCAAATTGAAATATCTCATTTTTAAAATCTAATAAACAGTGTTTTCCTTTATTTTTGTTTTGTTTAAATACTGCACATATAAAAGATATTAATAGTTCTTGTTGTGATTGGCATTGCTGTAGATGTATTTTATAACTGCAACACATTAAGCACAGTGGGAGCACATAAAAACATGAGTAAGTGCTTGCGAGAATGAGATAATAATAATAAGATAATTCACAGAAAATTCATTAAAGTCAGAATGTTTATTTTGAATTGCAAAGATACAATGGAAAATATTTATTTGTTTACAAATATGTAAATTAAATCAACAATCTAAAATATACAGTATAAAGAAAGGGCTATATGCCATTTGGAATCTACTTTTTTAATTGATTTATATGAAAATCAATTTTACTTTACGCATCGTTCATACTAGGCTCTTTTCAAATATATCTATGCCTTTGTATATGAATTTCAGACGTAAACATTTTTACTAGAATAGGTAAATCCTTTCAGAGGTGAATTGCGTTAAGATGAAGTCTTGTAATAAGTGATTCTATTAATCTTTGACTGGGACTTTTTTTTTTTTTTTGTAGTTTTTTTTAATGCATGAGATTATCTGTCTTAATAGTTGTAAGCAAATTATACTTTGCCGAGAAATTATATTCTTGTTTAATCCTTTATCTAAGTGTAACAAACGAAGATTTGCTACTTGTAAATGAGAAATATGACTTCTTCATTAAACCATGGTGTTCTCCCTGAATCTGGCTCCCATTGATGAAACCGCAATAAAAGTTGAAACCAGTCTGGGTAGTGGCCCTCCCATAAAGCATATCATTATACATATCCAAAAGGAAATGTACTTTGTATTATTGGGCAATTGCTGTGAAGTCAAATAGCCTCTGTATATAAGTAGCCTGGTCATGAAGATACTTCATGTGCAATGTTTGCTCGCTTGGATAAAGATTAACAAGAATATATAATTTATTGGCAAGTATAATTTACTTTCTAATCAAGTGAAAGAACTTTCTGTAGTGATGCAAGCAGTTGCTGGCTAGAGGCGTAAAGTGGTTTGAAAAAGTTCCATGTTTGTTTTCTAGAGCAGGATTTCCAGACTATGTAAAAAAATCAATAAAAAATACAATATATATATATATATATATATATATATATAAACAGGAAAAATAAATCCTTAGGCCACCCATGTTACTAATGCACAAAAGTTTACACAAAAAAAAGACCTTTCCTGGTTGGGAGTGACCAATCACTATTTTGCTCACTCACCTTTGAAATTCTCGCTACCACTTCCTTATCTCTGAATAGGTGTGTTTCTTAATATCCAAGTGATCTTTTGAGATATTTTGTCTACTTTCAAAATATGGCTCCTAACTGGATGACTCCTCCATATAATATGATACTAACACCACGATGATCGGAATTATTTGGGAGGAAATGTCCAATGATGCCAAACTGGAGAGAGCAATAGTAAATAAAAGTGATGTAGAAATCCTGCATCGTAGGAGTTATCTAGTTAGTATTGTAGTAGCCTATTGTCTGTGTCTGCCTTACTGCTAGCGTGCCTGTGTGCACGTGCTTAGTTTATTTCTTTGTATCCAGATCCATTTCTTTCTCCTTTCCTCCTCCTACTTTGTCACTGTACATGAAGTCTCTCATAATAATTATTTGTCTGATGTTCATTGAGCTAATTTGCTGATGCATGCCATCCACATCTTCTTTTGCTCCCCTGACCTATAACCAACAACCAACTATATATTTAGTCTCGTTGGCTTTTATTCGCAGCATGTAATTTCAAATGCATTGCCTTCCTCACTGCTACCTTCCTATTGAACTTCACTTTTGCAATCATTAGCAATGGCCCTCTGCCATTTCTGTTCTCTCTCTCTCCTCCCAGAAAATATATTGTATTTACAGGGAGGATACAAATAAATTCAGGGAAAATACGAAATACTGTCAACTAAGTGAAGTCTTAAGCAAAAGAGAAATCCTAGTTTTTTAGAATCTGAGAAAACAATTGTTGTGATATGTTTATGTCAGAATGACTCCAAATAGAGAAATCTCATCTTGTCTGGAAATTTGAGTGTTGTCAAAGATGTTACTGGGAGAAAGTGGTTCTTTTTTGTAAGAAATAAGGCAGAACTGGAATTTGCTAGCATTGAAATTAATGAGGTTATTTGAACCCTGTTGGAGGACAGGATTCAGAAGATATATGCATGAAAAGAATTAGAGAACCATTTCTAGTTTGACAATTTAATAGTGTAGATATTTATCAAGAAAAAAGTTTGCATTCACCATTTATTACAGTAATTTTTAACACTAATTCCAAGTACTAAAGACTCCGTTTTCAGGCATTAAATTGTCTCGCTCCAAGCTTCTGGTAACGAAAACAGTTATATATTGCAAATGTAGAAGCAGTTATATTTCATTAGGCTTCTCATTGATGCATAGTATATATCTGATACTTTATGCATTATACTGAAACCTTAAGAACTAGTTTAGCAAAATTTTCCATAACATAATGGAAAAAACATTGCAAAGTAATTGTTGCACTGGAATTGCCACATGCATTTGCACTGTGTGTGTATTTGTGGAAGGGGAGGTATAAAAATCATTTAGAATGTTATTGCAGGACTTATAATTAGTTCACAAACATAACAGTTAGCTGATATGTTTGTAGAAGGAATGTATAGCACAACATTTCCCAAATTTTTCCTACGATGGAACACTTCAATCCTGAAATTTTAACGTAACACCTTGGTTAGAGTTGCAGCATTTAAAACTATTCCAGGCTCATATTAATATTAATTTTTATAATTTTTCACAGAACACTTATTCACTTTCTGCAGAATACCAGTGTTCCATGGAACACAATTTGGGAAACCCTGGTATAGCAGGTATTTGGAGCAACTCATAGTGGAGCGCATTGTCGCTGGGCTGGGCATAGTTTTCTATAATAAAATTGTTACATTTTATGAATACATAATAATCCACTTGTGGAATTTTAAAATGTAATTAAAATGTAATGTAAAAAATATTTGCATATGTATGAACAGATCAATTAAAAATCATTTTTGTGGAAACAACAGTATACTTGCATTTGACTGTCAGACTCATACTTAATTAGCCGGTCATTTTGGGAAATTGATTTTATGGTCAATTAAGAGTATGATTAAATGAAATGTTGTAGTTAATGCAGTAGAACTATTTCAGGAACCAGTTGACATGCTAACCTGTTTGAAGATAGGTTAACTGGAGATTTGATTATTTATAAGTCAGATAATTGAAAGATCATTAGAATTTTGAAAGAGAAACAGTATCTATAATGGGTTTTGTGTTCTAATTAAAAATATATATATAAATTAAAAAAGTATAAATTCACAACAAAATGGCAAAGAAATTTTGCAATCTTTATAATTTCTAACACTCTACTTCCATTACGGTATTCTATGAATATTTCATAGTTTCTAGAATCGTACATGCTATTTTTTTAATTAAATTTTCCATGATTTTTTTTTAATTATTGACCAAAATACAGTCAGTTCTCAACTTACAACAGTATTAGCACGTCCACAGAATGCCATCTCCATCCTGCAACCCATAGACTAGGATGTTATTTCTGCCTTTGAGACATATTTTAAGAAATGTTTTTAAAATAATGTCTTAGCTATTGCTGCTATGGAGAAGAAGAAATCTCTCAGAGATTTCTGGAAGGAATATAATTGCATTATACAAAAAATGTAGGTATAGCATGGAATGAGATGACAACAGTGTATAATGGTGTTTGGAAGAAGCTGTTTAAATATATGTTTGTACATTCATAGGATTCAAGAACAAAGATATAACAGGTTGGTGATGCTAGCCAAAGAGCTGGAGATTGACACTGAAGATGTAGAGCAGCATCTGTTGGAAGCTTTGGAAGAAGAAGAAATGGCAAATGAAGACCTTATAGAGCTACAAGCACAGAAAGTTGCAGAAGAAGAAGAGAGGGAAAACAAAAGCAGGAAAACATGGTCTCCCAAAAATGTTTATAGGGAAAGGGGGGGGGATATTTATCTCTGTTAATATAAGGCAATTTGGTTGTTTGAGGAAATTGATCCCAACATGCAGAGATTTAGCAAATTCTACAAATGATGTGCTACAAAGATATGTTATGCAGAAAAGAAAAGGCAAACTCACTGTGCAGACTAAATTGAATATAGTGTACAATTTTCTAAAGAAACCCATTCCTGCCACCCGGGAAGATTAGCCCAAACCTTCACAATATATATGATTAACCATCTGTGAAATGCTTTGTTGCAGTTACTGAATTTGAAGAATTTGTTGTTAATGAACTAGCCTTTCCTGCTGACTCTGAATCATCGAATTAATAAAGCAAGAGCTGTTGTATTTCCAGCTGATTATTTTACTATAAGTAATTATATGCTTATGTTTATGTAGTACTATATAATTTTGTTAAAATTTGTACATCCTATTATTTCACAACACACAGAGTAAAATCAATTAAAAAAATAACAAAACAAACTTACAAATTTCAGCACTGAGGCATATTAATTATTAACACATCCTTATGATTCATATACAGTCAACCCTCAACTTATGTCAGGCTTCCATTCCATCCAGCAGGACATAAGTCGATACATTAAATCAACAGAGTTATAGGGGTTAGGGACATAACCATAATAAGTATACTGTCATTTTAATTTTTAAACCTTATAAAATTGTACTGTGCATTACTGCCACTATAAAACAGGAGAATAATCACATCTTCATTACCTTCCCTAAGTGAAGGATCAGGCTGCGGCTCTTTTGGAATAAGCAAAGCACATTGAAAATGTCCAATGTGCTTTGCTTATTTCTCTTCTTCTTTTCATCATAAATTTGCTTATAGCAAGCAAACGCATCATATACTTCCGTTTCTACTAGTAAGTAGCATTCAACGTTGGGGTCCATGTCTTCAGCCATTTTGAGAATATCGCTAACTGAAGAGAACATTTCTGCAGTACCCTTCACTGTGAATTGTTTAACTACCTCCTCTTGTTTCTCTTTTCGCTCTTTCTTTTCTTGTTCTTCCAGTTCGACCAACTCTTCGTTGGTCAACTCTTTAGGTGCACTCTCTCTCTTTATGAGTTGAACTATGTCGTCATCATTCACTTCGAGATTCAGATTGTCTGCTAGGCCTACTATTTCTTCACTCAATTTACAAAGGTCTTCATTTTTTTTGAAGCTTCCGAAATCATGCACAGACCTTTTTAATGTCTTTTTCCATATGCTACTCATACACTGAGATCATTTCATCCCAAGCCACAGCAATATTTTTAATAGCATAATAATTATTAAATGCTTTCCAGAATTGCATGAGAGCCTGATCATTTTTTCCTTCAGTGGTAGAAATGGCTTGTGAAAAGGTTCTCCATAGATAATAAGCCTTAAACACTGAAAGAACTCCCTGATCAATCGGCTGGATCAATGAAGTGTTTGAAGGGAGAAACATGACATGATCTTGGGGTGAAGATCACCAGTGTAAGGTGGATAACGTGAAGCATTATCTAGAATTAATAAAATTTTAAATTCTACATTTTCTTTCACACAATAGCTTTCCATTTCACTTGCATAACAGTTGATTAAGGCATCCTCAAACAATTTTTGAGCTATTTCTTAATTCTCCAATAATGAACTGGAAGAGTATGCTTCCTAATGTTTTTGAAGGCTCATGAATTCCTCACTGCACCATATCACAAATGGTTTCAGTTTACATCCAGCCGCATTACACCCTAACAGAACTGTAATACGGTATTTAAGTGCTTTGAACCCAGGCATTGATTTTAACTTGTTGTGGATGAATGTCCACTTGGGCATTTTTTTTTCCAAAACAAAGAGGTCTCAACCATATTAAATATTTGCTGTGACAAATAATTTTCTCCAACAAACTCCTTGGCAGCCTTTTCATCGCCACTTGCAGGTTTGCCATACATTTTCACATTATGCAGTGCAAAATGCTGCTTGAATCTCGTGAATCAACCGGAAGTGCTTTTGGTTCAGGTCCTCCATCCATGATGCAAGTAGCTTTTGCCTTTCACCGACAGGACCTTGACATTGCTTCGTCACTATCATCGTTTTAATGGAAGCAGATCCTTTCACAGCCTCTACGATTTTATTCATGTTTTTCAATATGGTCATCACTGTAGAATGAGACCATCCGAAGTCACGTGCGATCACATTGATGGGCTTACTGGCTTCATGTTGCTTTATAACTTACAACTTCAATTTGAAATTAATTGCTCGCCTCTTTTTCTGTGATTCTTCACTAAATTTTTTGATTGTGCATGTAGATGCCATCTTGCACAGAACATTGCTAAATATTTAACGATAAATACGCAAATAACCTATTTCTCAAACACAAACTCAACTGTTGAGAAACTTTTGAAGACACATGCCGAGGGAGGTTGCCACTGCGCATAATGCATTGTTGCTAAATAGAAACCTTTTTACTTTACTTTATGCTTGCTTGCATCCTTGTTCGAAAGTATAGTCAAAAATGTTATTTATTCCCTTATGGGATCACGGACGTAAGTCGAGGGATGACTGTAATGTTGTCGACTTATAGTGGGATTGTCAGAATTGAACTCCTATCATAAGTTGAGAATTTACTGTATATTCAAAATTTCTTGCTGAGAATCGCTTCACTGTTTGTTTTTTGTATCATGATCCCTGCATTTTCTCTAGTATTATTTTCATGGTCCATTATTATGAAGAGCAAATTTATTATAATTTTTAAAAAATGTATATTTATATAACTATTATGAGCATACATAAGGTGCTTTTTTTTGCATGACATTTGCCACATGATCTCCTGCTAAGGGGGGTTAATTTAAATAATTGTATGTTAGAGGCAGAACTAAGCCATAATCGGATTGGATGTTATGAAACTCACTGTAATCCTGATTAATTATTTGATATTTTCAATAAAACAAGTTTTGTTATGTTTAACGTATTTTATATCAGGTCATATTATCTACAAGTACATCCAGTAACTTAAATGCAAAAACAAAGTAAATGATAGTAGCTCTGCAACTTGCAGTCATAATGTGATGATGTTCGTTAGCACTTATGCTAAAGAACATAACCTTATTTATACACTTATGACTAAAGATCTTTGATCATAAGTGTATCTTTTATATTTAAACAAGTGTATAAATAAGCATATTTGGATTGTAAGAACACAGAGCTGCCAACATTATTTTCCTTTGTTTTTAAATTAAAGTAAAATCTGGACAGATCATATGATCTCAAATTAAGAAACATATGCTTAATTTTCTAGCATAGAGGATTTTATCTTGACAGGAATTTCTGAAAAAAAAAGTTTTAAAGTTATTTAAAAAAGTAAATGTTAAGTTGAAACTGTTTTTTAATTATTATTCACTCCTTCCTAAAAAAAAAAAAAAAAAAGTGACTAAGAGAGCTGGAAGAAGTGTCACTCATGACTGCAAGCATATGAAATCAATCTAAAAACTACCTAGATATTATCTTTTATAAGGACTTTTAAACTGAATGTGTTGCTTAGATATATGTTTGGTGTTTATTTAGAGGCGACAGTCTTTCATCCTACAAATAGGCAAACCAGCTGAAGAATACACACACACACAGTTAATAATTGTACTAAACTGGCTTTAGCTATCTGCTGTTCCAAATGTATCCTGCTGGAAAATGGTAATAAATGATGTTGGAGAACATTCTTTTCTTTTGACACCGACTTCGTGCCACGTCAATGGGTGTGGTACAAACCATGTGTGTTTATTTTTATTGCAAATTGTTAACTTCAGTACATATGTTTCATTATCCTTAAACTCTTTTTGAGACCAGTCCATTGTTTTCTAAGATCAATATAAATTTATCATGAAAGATAAGTGAAAAACACTTGCATACAGTAATTGATCTATCATATATCATTCTAAGGTTTAATATTACACTGCTTGTTCACTTGCAAATCCATTTTGTTCTATAGCAGATTTTTTTCATTGGTGGTAGCAGCAAAGTTTTTTATGCTGCTGCCACCCACGAAAGGTTATTTGTAAACCTACAGTATATTTTGTATTGTGGGTGGGCTAAGGATGTTTTTTTCTAATTTTATCAATTTTATATATACAGTTGACCCTTGAACAATACGTTTGAACTGTGCAGGTCCACTTATGCATGATTTTTTTTTTCAATAAAAATATTGGAAAATTTTTTGAGATTTGCGACAATTTGTAAAAACTCGCAGACAAACTGCTTGGCTTAGAAATATCTAAAAAAAAAAAATTAATAAAAGGTTAGGCATGTCATGAATGCATAAAATATATGTAGATACTAGGTCTATTTTATCTTTTATACCAAAAAAAAACACAAATCTATTATAAAAAAAGTTAAAATTTATCCAAAGTTATGCACACACTTACAGACTGGTGCCATTCACAGTCAAGAGAAATGTAAACAAATGTAAAGATGCGGTATTAAATCATAACTGCATAAAATTAACTTATTTAATTTAATTAATTACCAATGATAAATTAAATTAATCATAAAATAAAAAATTTATGATTCATTCATTAGTGTATTTGGCTAGGCTACCATAAAGCAATCATATTGCTGTGCTTCATTATCAATGTATGAATCATTATACCTGTAAATAAATATGAATTTGTTTTTTCACATTATTTTTTCATTTTTGATGTCTAGTGTTAGTAATACGTATAACATGTACAAGTGTTTTGCATTGTATAAGACAATATTGATGTAGGTACAGTGGTATCTTGCTAGTCCGAACCCTCCAGTAATCCGATCTGCGGTTTGAAAGAAAAAAAAGTTTTATTTATTACGTATTATTATTTTGTGCACTATTATTTTTATTTAATAATTATTATTTAACTATTATAACTATTATCATTTATTTTATTATTACAGAACAGTATTTTTCATAGTTTCTATTGTACAGTTATATTGTAGGCCTATTTTGATTTGTGTGTGTTCACCTTTGCTTTTTTATACTGTACAGTATGTACTGTATTGTAGGCATGAATCACCGAATTCGAAATCAAATCAGATTGTGAAATTATAAATATGATGCTACAGAATGAATTAGATGATGATGATAAAGAACTCAAAGAAAAAAAGTAAAACATGAAGAGACAGTTAACAGTTTTAATATGTGTATAGAATGGGCTAAGCAGAACGATACACCATTCCACAAAATTTTATTGTTAATGCAGCTCCGAGAAGAAGCATTTGAAAAAAGTTTAGCTTCCAAGAAGCAAAAGAAAATCAGTTTTTTTATTTCTACAAAGAAATAAAAAAAAACTTTTTTTGTGTGTTATTTTGTGAAACTTTTTTTTTTGTGTTGTGTACAAGAAAGTTATATTTTTTATGTAAATTAAGTTATGTACTGAACTATGCAATTTTATTAAATCAGAATTCTCAACAATACAGGTACATACAAAACTACAGTTTTTACTAAAATAAACTTGTGTACTGTATTATTTTTTAAGTTTTACATTAGAGTACAGTAGCTTTTTTCCTATCAGTTACTTCATTTATTTACAGAATTAAATTGATTTACCATTAGAATCTGATTATTTTTGTCTTAAACGCTAGTTATTGTTGTCTCTTGGGGGGAAATTCGCTAATCCGAACGAGCACGGTTTTTATTAGTGAGATACCACTGTACTGACAGACAGATGATTCATCTTGTATACAGATGACATTAATTTACGGTATCGATAAATACATTACTCTAAACGTATTTTCTTTTCTCTAGCTTACTTTATCGTAAGAATATAGTATATAATACATATAACATATAAAATATGTGTTCATTGATTGTTTTTGTGGTCAGTAAGACTTCTGGTCAACAGTAGGCTATTAGTAGTTAAGTTTTTGGGGAGTCAAAAGTTACATGAAGATTTTCGACTGCGTGGGGATTCAGCATCCTAATCCCCATTTTGTTCAAGGGTCAACTGTGTGTGTGTGTGTATTTTTTTTTTTTTTTTTTTTTTTACATAGTCTAGACACCAAACATGGAACTTTTTCAAGCCACTTCAGGCCTCCAATAAGCAGGGAAAGTGGTCTTACACCGGAAGATGATATTCTTCTCCCACCTAAAGACGATCGCAAACCTCCTACCCATGGTGAGATTTCAACCCACAGCCTGTTGGTTGGAAAGTGGGTATGCCAACCACTTGTCTAATATAATATATAAATACAGCATGCTTTATGGGTTACATGGACCTATATGGTTTCTAATGCTGGAAAAAGTTTCGTTGTAATCCATATGAAGCCAAACATTAAAAAATATATTTTTATAATGCACAAGATTATTTATAAAATAGTATTAGGCTCTTTTATATATTCAAATAAAATTATTAAAATGTTTTATTTTTTTTTCATGGTTTCTGGTGTTGGAAAAGGTTTCATTGTAATTCAAATGAAGCCAAGAATAAACTTTATAATGTACAGATTTATGTGTTAGGCTTTTATACAGGGTGTTCGGGATAAATTTGACATATTTATAATTAATTATATTTTTCCGTAAGTTACATGTATTAACACACACTTCTCTTCATTTAAAAGTTTGGACCCTTCTTCATTCATATACAAGATGTCAGAAAGGATGGATAGCTGGAACCCACCTGAATCATGGAAGAGAATAACTTGTATCATGATGATTCGTGCCCGCCATCAAAATAAGGATATTACGACTGCTGCCCAATGCTCCCTGAATACAGTAAAAACAATCAGGCATGAACTAGAGACTTGCAATGGTGACTACGAGGATGTAGCAAGAAGAAAGATCCCTAGCAGACGATCTGATTGCGTTCGTACAGCAGAATTCCTCGCAAATCTGCAGGAACAGGTGTTGAAGAACCCTGGCATTGGAATTCGGGCTTTGTTCGTGGAGTTGCTAACTGTAGTCAAGCCCTGGATAACAAGGGCAGCCAATGGTAGGCCGTATGTATGGCAGCAGGATTCGGCCCCTTGCCACACCTCTGGGAAAAGTCAAAAATGGTTGTCTGAAAATTTCTACGACTTCACCAGTCCAAATGTTTGGCCTCCAAACTCCCCAGACCTTAACCCCATGGATTATTTTGTATGGGGCGCAGTTGAAAAAGACACCAATCGCACTTCCAGTAATACAAAAGCCCAGTTAATGGATAAAATTAAAACAGTTTTTGCGGCCCTTCCCAGGGAGACTGTAGCATCAGCTTGTTCGAGGTTCCGAAGCAGAATTGAAGCTGTGATCGATGCTAATGGTGGTTATTTTGAGTAAATCTTGTTGATAGTATTGTAATTAACTCTGCCTGTAATGTTTTTTTGTCAATTCATTAAATTTAATAGATACAAAGAAGATTTTCTTTTTCCTTACGAAACTGTCAAATTTATCCCGAACACCCTGTATATATTCAAATAAAAATATTTTTTTATAGTTTCAGGTGAAAAAGGTTTCATTTCAAAAAGGATTCAAATAAAGTCAAGTATAAAAATACTTTTTTGTATAATATATACAGATTATTTATAAAATGATATTAAGCTCTTATATATTCAAATAAATTTATTAAAATATTTTATTTTTTTCTTGTGGTAACAGTCTAGAACGATTATTATCAATGCACCTAGCTTAGTTACAATAGAATGTTCTAAAGTTAAAAAAAAAAAAAACATTGGAGCATTGCTTAAATGTATTATTTGGAGTACTGTTTTCAGTTAGCCATTATTTCATCAATGGCTTGCACAAATAGTTCAGTCACATTTTTTTTTTTTTTTTTTGGTAGTTTTTATAGGGAAATGATGATAGAAAACATTCCTATCCTATCCTAATTTATGCTCACAGGTTAGACCTACACATTCTACCATGTAGGTATTTGGAATTGAAATCGTATGGAATAGGTTGGTTACTCCTTATTCTTGGAGGTGATCTATGTCTGTAGAAGCATGTGTTCATGGGGCCGACTTGCCTGTTCTGGATGAAAAAAACTCCTACCTCCTTTTGAGACTGGCTAACTCATTTTTCATTGAAAGAGACCAGATAAAGGTTCCTCACATCACTGACGGGAATCAAACTCTGGTCTTTCTGACCTAAGGGCTTCATCTATACTGACTGAGCTACAGTTCTGACCTAAGGGCTTCGTCTATACTGGCTGAGCTACGGAGGCTCTTAGAAAACATTACAATTTGCCAAAAATGGATTTTGTATTCTTGAGAGATCTGGGTATCAAACCATGGTCATCATATAGTGTTTATTTACTACACATGTTGAATTAAGGTAAGTTTTTTTCCATTTGATATTCTGATGTGTGAGCTAAACACCGTAGAGAGAATTGACTATTTTTGCTTTATTATGGTCAACTCTCATTATAGCAAACAAGGCTATAACAAACTACTGAATAGTCTCAAAGTTTTAGAGTTAGTGTTATGCTATATACACACACACACACTCGGGTCTCTTTTTATGCGGATTTGAAGTTATGCAGTGCACGCCCACAGATATGAGACCTTTCGACACTTTTGCGCATGTCAACAGAAGGAGAATCCATTCCGATAATAGGGTAATTCAGAGTTTCCCAAACTTTTCCTACGATTGGAACACTTCACAAATCCTGAAATTTTCATGGAACACCTTGGTTATTTTGTAATGTATTCATTAATAATTAATTGTTAATTTAGTTGATTTTTTATTATTAATTAATAATTGATCATTAATAATTAATTAAATTTGGGCCAATGGAGGAAAAAAGCACCAAAGAAACTGCTTTTCTTTGGAAATGGAAATTGCAATTTTAGATCGTTTAACAAAAGGAGGGGAATATATGGTAATTGGTAAACATTTTAATTTAGGCGAATCTACTATAAGAGCAATTAAAAAGAATAAAGTCGCAATAAAAAAATCTGTCATTTCTAGCACAAAACTAAGTGCCAAATTATCATCATACTCAAGAGATGCTTTATCACGGAACGAGCACTCGTAATTTGGATTGAAGAATTAACTCAAAGAATTCCTATAAGTGGTTATTTAATTAAACAAGGAGCTCTTCGGTTTTATAAACAGATGAAGCAATTGGAGCAGTCTACTTCCGCTTCCCAGATTACTTTTGAATAAAATTAAATGAATAAAGCTTTAAAACAAACTTAGGCATTCTTATTTTCCTGAATTTTCATAAACTATTTTTATGTGATTTTAGGTTTATTTTAATTCACTGCTTCGGTTTTATGCTGTTTTAGAAAATTATGGAACGTATCCCTGATTTTTCAATGTAAGTTAAGTCTTTTTTGTGCAATTTTTATATGTGGTTTTCTGTGGAACGTATCTACTGCATAAAAAGAGACCCGACTGTGTGTGTATATATATATATCTTCTTCTTCTTCGTCTATGATCTCTTATGCTTTTAAGCGTCGAGATTTTGCCAAAGAGATTTCCATGCCGTCCTGTCCAGGGTTTGTTGTTTTGCTTCTTTCCAGTTAATTCCCTTCTTTTCCAATTTTTCTTTAATTTCCTTTTGCCAACCTTTCCTGGGTCTGCCTATGTTTCTTTTTCCTATTTTCTGGCTTTCGTATACAGTTTTTGCTATTCTTCCTTCTTCCATTCGATTGAGATGTCCAAACCATCTCATTTGGGCTTGAGTCATGAATTGATTCAGAGGTGCAACTTGAAGGCTGTCTCTTATGGTTTGATTTCTTATTCGGTCTAGTTTTGTTTTTTGTGCCACTTTCCTGAGATTTCATTTCAATTGTTTGTAGTTTATTTCTGTTTCCTGTTGTTAAACACCAAGACTCACAACTGCATGTTAATGTTGGTAGAAACACTGAACGGTACACTGCCATTTTGGTATTTTGGGTGACTTCTTTCTAATCTAGGAGTGGGCCTTTCATTGCATAGAATAGCTTTGTTCCCCCGGTTATCCTGTTGTTAATTTCTGTGTCTAGTCTACCATCTTCTTGTATATATGATCCCAAGTATTTAAAGGAGTGGACTTGCTCCAGTTGGTGATTCTCTATTTTTATTATGTGTTTTTGTTGGTTTCTAGATATGATCATTGTTTTAGTTTTGTTTATTTTTATGGTCATATTCCTTTTCTTTGTTTCTTCATACCAAATGTTGATATTGTACTGCAGATCTTCAGCTGTATTTGCTAGAATCACTACATCATCTGCAAAAGCCATATGTGAAATCCTGGTTTCTTTCAGTTTCCTGTATCCTAAGTGGAATTTTTTTGTTTTTGTTTGGCATGCCTTTAAAATTTCATCCATTACTACGATGAAGAGAAGAGGGCTGAGGATACAGCCTTGCCTCACTCCTACATTTGTTTCAAATTCTTTTGATCTATTATTACTGGTTCTTACATAATTTCTATTACTTTTGTAGAGGCTTTGTATGGCTGCTATTAAGTTATCTTGTATCTTGTTTTTCTTTAATGTTTGCCATATTAAGTGTCTGGGAACTCGGTCAAAGGCCTTTTCAAAATCTATAAAACATGAATGTAGTTCTTTTCCATATTCCAATGTTTTCTCTGATATTTGTCTAAGACTGAAGATAAGATCCTGTGTGCTTCTATTTTTTCGAAAGCCATATTGCATTTCATCCAGTGTGTCCTCTATTTGATTCCTAAGCCTTGCTTCTAAAATGCGGGTATATAATTTTCCTGGAACGCTTAAAAGCGAAATTCCGCTATGGTTTTCACATTTGCGGTTGTCTCCTTTCTTAAATATAGGGATTATTATAGCTACTTCCCAGTCTTTGGGAATAATTTTCTTTTTCCATACAACATTGAATAGGGTAAAAGAAATTTTATGGCTTTCGTTCCTAAATTCTTTACCATTTCTGGTGTTATTTGGTCATGGCCTGCTGATTTGCCCAGTTTTATTTTATTTATTGCTGCTAACAGTTCATTTGCATGAATTTCTTCACTCTGATCTTCTATTTTGCTTGTGTGTCTTGATCTTAGGGTTCTATTTTTTCCGTGTCCTGCATCTTCCAATAATTCTTGAAAGTACTGTTTCCATCTTTCCATGATGTCTTCGGAATTTGTGAGTAACTTTCCATCCTTATTTTTGATAAACTTTATGGGGCATTCTTTCTTTGACCTCATTCTTCTTAAAACATTATAGAAGAGTTTTTGGTTTCCTTTAAAATTTTGTTCTAAAGTATGTCCGAAGTCTTCCCAGCATTTTCTTTTCTCTGCTTTCACTAAGGTTTTAACTTTATTTCTTTGGTTGTTGTATAGTTCTCTATCAACCTGCAGCTTTGATGTTGTATATCTCTTCCATAATTGCTTTTTCTTTTTAATTTCTTCTTTTAGTTCTTCAGTCCACCAGGGTGTTTTATGTTTCTTCTGTTTATTATTTAATGATACACCACAAATTTCTTTGCTTGTTTCTAGAAGAAGTGTTTTGAACCTGTACCATAGGTTTTCTACATCTTGGTCTTCATATATCTCTTTTTCTACTTCTTTCATCTTCTCTTCTATTTTACTTTTATACTCAATGGCTGTTTCTTCTTTCTTTAGTTTGTAGTTCTTTATCTTAACATTTATTTCCTTGCTACTTTTTCTACATTTTTCAACTTTTATTTTATGGATTGTTTCCAATACTAATAAGTAGTGGTCACTGCCTATTTCAGGACCTCTGTAAACTCTTGCATTTTTTGTATACTTCCAGTATGATCTGCTTATGATGGCGTAGTCGATTATAGATTTTTCGTTTCTATTGGGCTCTTCCCTGGTAAACTTATGGATTTCTTTATGCTTGAACATAGTATTCGCTATTACTAAATTATTTGTAAGGCAAAGATTTATTATTCTTTCTCCATTATTATTCCGGTTTGTTTCTCCTTGTGATCCCAACACTTGTTTCGTTTCTTCATCTACTTGATTCCCTACCCGGCCATTAAGGTCTCCTAGTAGGATGATATGCCCTTGAACTTCTTCAATTGTTTTTTTGTAAGAGTTCGAAGAATTCATCTTTAATTTCTTTATTGGCATTATCGTTTGGGCCATATGCAACAATTACAGTGAATACTTGTTTGTCTGATTTAAAATCTATAGTAATTGTCAACAACCTTTCGTTTATTAGTTGCCATTTAGTAATATATTCTTTGAGATCTTGTTTAATTATGCAAGCTACCCCTTGTTTTCCCCATTCACTTGGGTTTACCCCTGAATAGAAAAGTATATACCCATCTTTCATTTTCTGGCAGCCTTGACCTTTCTTTTTTGTTTCTGTGATTGCTAGCAAATCCAATCTTGATTTTTTAAATTCATCTATTAATTCGTTTTCCTTTCCGTGTAGGCTTTTAACGTTCCATGTTCCGTATCTCATGTACCTTTTTCCTCGCTTTGTCGTTAACCATTTAGGCAGTTCAGCTATCTCTTTGTTATTTCTTTTAATGAGTGAAATTTTAAGGTGTGCAGGGGATTAGCCTTCAGCACCCGAGTCTGGTGGTGCAGCTGCCACCTTCGAGGCCCCCAGACCGGCCTATGAGGGAAGTGCTATCCTGTTGGTCCGCGGGAGGTATTTTATTTCCCTCCTACCCTTCATAGTAAACTATGATGAGCCTTCCCCAATCCGCCACCAGGGGACGCACCCGATGGGGGTTACAAGGGTCCCCCACACGGGATATATATATATATATATATATATATATATATATATATATATATATATATATTAGGAGAATTCATTTTTACTCGGTAGGAATATTATAAAATAAGTTTAATGACTATTTCAACGATATTTCCTTTTGCATCCATGTTTTACACGATAGATAAACATGTCTAATGGAGTGGTTAATGCCTTAAACAGTTTCGTTACCTGTTGAACTCAGAATGAAGATTTCTTTGGTACTGCTTTACATTTATCCAGTGTTGATTATCAGCTCTACTTACCCTTCCATTTACAAAGAAATCATTGCTTTTTTTTCTGTAACTAAATTGCAACCATGGTGCACTTTAAATTTCTGAAGCATAACCATTCATGTTCTTTGTATTTCTCTTTATCAAGAATTTCATAAGTATCTTTTTATGTGAAAAGAGTAAGTGATAGAAGCAAAAATATTGTCATTTTGTAGCAGAACACCTTATTCATCCAAAAGAGTCAAGGATATGACCAACTGGCTTGGATCCAAGAGGTGTATGATCTGCATCTAAACTAACTACAAGTCCAAAAACATTACCAATATACTAGGGAATTTTCCTGTGAAAAATACAGTATAAATTCATCCTCACTATAACTGTACCAAAAGAAATTAACCTATACAGCAAGTTTTCAGGCTTTGAGTTTCAGTCCTAGGATAATCTTATACAGAATCCTAAGATATCTTTAAACCTTTTACCAGACAATTTATTTTACTTTAAACTGTTGTCATTCATTTTTAGTTTCAAGCTGGTAAGAGTGACTTTCTTCACGTCTATTAACATCACATTCTACACTGGGTGAAACAGTTATAATAAATGATTTCAGTGCTGAGGATAGATTAGGTCTATGAACCACAGGCATTATTGACAGAGGATATGCACTAACATCTTAGTGGCAGCCTTGCATATTACAGTTGATTCACTACAGTAAACTCATAGGGACCACAGAATATGTGTGTGTATGTATGTATGTATATATATATATATATATATATATATATAAAATAAGTTTAATGACTATTACTATGACCATATATACAGGGTGTTCGGGATAAATTTGACATATTTATAATTAATTATATTTTTCCGTAAGTTACATGTATTAACACACACTTCTCTTCATTTAAAAGTTTGGACCCTTCTTCATTCATATACAAGATGTCAGAAAGGATGGATAGCTGGAACCCACCTGAACCATGGAAGAGAATAACTTGTATCATGATGATTCGTGCCCGCCATCAAAATAAGGATATTACGACTGCTGCCCAATGCTCCCTGAATACAGTAAAAACAATCAGGCATGAACTAGAGACTTGCAATGGTGACTACGAGGATGTAGCAAGAAGAAAGATCCCTAGCAGACGATCTGATTGCGTTCGTACAGCAGAATTCCTCGCAAATCTGCAGGAACAGGTGTTGAAGAACCCTGGCATTGGAATTCGGGCTTTGTTCGTGGAGTTGCTAACTGTAGTCAAGCCCTGGATAACAAGGGTAGCCAATGGTAGGCCGTATGTATGGCAGCAGGATTCGGCCCCTTGCCACACCTCTGGGAAAAGTCAAAAATGGTTGTCTGAAAATTTCTACGACTTCACCAGTCCAAATGTTTGGCCTCCAAACTCCCCAGACCTTAACCCCATGGATTATTTTGTATGGGGCGCAGTTGAAAAAGACACCAATCGCACTTCCAGTAATACAAAAGCCCAGTTAATGGATAAAATTAAAACAGTTTTTGCGGCCCTTCCCAGGGAGACTGTAGCATCAGCTTGTTCGAGGTTCCGAAGCAGAATTGAAGCTGTGATCGATGCTAATGGTGGTTATTTTGAGTAAATCTTGTTGATAGTATTGTAATTAACTCTGCCTGTAATGTTTTTTTGTCAATTCATTAAATTTAATAGATACAAAGAAGATTTTCTTTTTCCTTACGAAACTGTCAAATTTATCCCGAACACCCTGTATATATATATGGATTGGTTTCAAAAATGTAATAAGAAAATGGTCATTTCAAAAGTGCAAATTGAAAATATGCTCAGGAAATTTGAAAATTGAAGTTGTTATATAAGCTTGGATGTTCATTTCTTAAACACTCATTTAGAACAATGCCCAAAGAATGTTTATGTATCAAGAAAAGAGTGAAAGATTTCACCAGGATATGAAAGATAAGGAAAGAAGGTATCATGTTAATGCTAAAACCATTAACATGATAGCAAATTGCTGTTGAAATTTGAAATGAGAAACATTACTGCTATATCCTAGAAGAAAAGAAGACCACAGAAATAATTAGAACAAGATTTGCTTTAAAAAAGAGAGAGAATTTAAAAAAGCACAATTGGAGATTCACTCGCCTCAAATTAGTTTAAAATAAAGTAAAATTCCTGGTTTGCAAAGTATCCTTGATTTTTTCATCCTCCCCACCCACTCCCCAAAAATTAATATTAAAATCTGCATACATTCCTTTGATATGGCCCCCATCTGAACTACTGGGCACAGATCTCTGGTCACAGAGATGATCACCCAGAGGTAAGTAACCAAGATGGTGGCAGATCTATGAAATGTTCCTTATGAGGATAGATCAAAGATTTGTGGGTTATAGAAATTGGTTGGTAATGAAAAGATATGATAGGGATATAGAAGTTATTAAAGGACTTTATAGGATTTACAGGTTTTATGTAGAAGAAATTTTCAGTACATGACTAATGAAAGAACTAGATTTTTTTTTAGAGAAAGAAAATCCTCTTTCAGAGTGTTGAGTGATTCATCAGTGAATGCATTCAAAGCAAAGCATGACAATATTTTATTACATCAATCATGCAATAAAATATTGCATGATTGATGGTTAGTGCTTGGCAAAATGTTTAGTGGGTCTCTCACATGAGTACACTCCATGGAAATGCCAATGTAATAATGCATAGTAAGTTATATAATACCTATTAGGTATTATATAAAAAAGAAAAGCCCCATTTGACCAAATCTATTTTATTATATTTACTAGTCACAAAATTTTGCTTCATATTTTATTATATTTTTTATGATTTTACTTATTAGTTTTCCTAGTAAACACTAGGCTAAAAAAAGGGGGGGGCAGGCTTTAGTTTTTTACCGTTATGACTTCCCTAGTTACATCACAAAATCAAATCACTGTTTATGAAAATTTGTCTGTTTTTGTTTAGCAATTAATGAAGGAAATAAACTGTTAATCGTGATCTGCTAATGCTATAAATATATTGTTATACAGTGGCATCTTGCTAATCCGAACCTCTATAATCTGAACCCTCCAGTAATCCGAACTGTGGTTTGAAAGAAAAAAAAAGTTTTTTTTTATTTTATTTATTATTATATATTATTATTTTATATACTATTATTTTGCCTGCAAACTGTACTCCATTGTTGCAACCAATGGATCAGAGCATAATACAATCCATTAAATTAAAAGATCTTAAAGACCTGTTTTTAAATATAATTTCCCAAAATTATGATGTTACCACATCAATAAAAAATATAAATTTGAAGGATGTAGCATTCTCAATTGATGTTGCTTGGGAATCCTCATACTTGAAGCAATTCGAGTATCATGGAGAAAACTGTGGCCTTCTAGAATTTACGAAGATAACTACGGTGATACACAAAAAAGCAGAAATTCAAAATGTGCATAATTTGGTTAAAAATATAAATCCAAATGTTGAAATTTCACAAACGGATGTTACGGAATGGATTACAGGTAGAACCGAAACTGAATTCGAAATCAATCAGATGTTTAAATTATAAATATGATACTACAGAATGAATTAGCAGACGGTGATGGTGATAAAGAATTCAAAGAAAAAAAAGTTAAATATGAAGAGGCAGTTGACAGTTTTAATATGTATATAGAATGGGCTAATCAGAATGATACGCCATTCCACAAAGTTTTATTGCTAATGCAGCTCCGAGAAGAAGCATTCGAAAAAAGTTTTGCTTTCAAGAAGCAAAAGAAAATCGGTGACTTTTTTTACAGAGAAATTAAAAAAAAACTTTTTTGTGTTATTTTGTGAAACTTTGTTTTGTGTGTGGTATAGAAGAAAGTGATATTTTTTATGCAAATTAAGTTATGTACTGAACTATGCAATTTTATTAAATCAAAATCCTCAACAATAAAGATATATACAAACTAAATTTTTTACTAAAATAAACATAGTTCTTTTCGCTATACACTTTGGTATTAGGTCTAGCTACTCACTGATGAAGCCTCAAAAAAGGCTGAAACCGGTATGGGTAGTGACCTCCCTCCATAATGTAATAACAGCATACATTTCCTAGGAAATGTGTTTTTACATTATGGAAAATACCTAAGAATAGCGATCTGAACTTCCTCCACCTTTGCAATGAGTTGCCTGGTATTGTACTACGTACTAGGATCACTTGCATTGGCTAACACTAGTGTTGCCGATACTTTATAGTTTACTATATTCGGCAAGAAACTCTCTGATTCCGATCTTTGAGGTTCTTATTCGGTTTTAAAACTATGCAGGATTTAATATCCCCTTAATTTAAGTAATTACTTTTTAAGTTTTACATTACAGTACAGTAGCTTTTTTTTTTCTGAGTTACTTCATTTATTTCCAGAATTAAATTGATGTACCATTAGAATCAGATTACTTTTGTCTTAAACGCTAGTTATTGTTGTCTCTTGGGCGAAAATTCACTAATCCAAACTTTTCGCTAATCCAAACGAGCACGGTTTTTATTTGTTCGGATTAGCGAGATACTACTGTATATATGTATGTGTATACTGTTTAACTTCTCATTATACTTGAATATATACTTTTGTTCATTGATAGTTTTGCTGCTTCCCCATTACAGTGTGTGTATTTTGCATGCACATGCAGCCTGGTTGTTAGATACCTGGTACAATTCTTTTTTCTGTGTCAGCTTCTACTTTTGGTAACCTAGTAGAACTACTGCTGTTTTTGAACTGTTTTCTTGTTATTAAAAATTCATGTCATATTCAGAGCCAAGAGCGTTACTTAGTTAGCTGATTTAATCACACTGCAACAACACTAAACTTACACATGCATGGTAACAATGTAAAAGTTGACAGCCCAGCTACATTTTGGAAGATGTTTTTTTCTTCAAAATGCTACTGAGATGGAAATTCGATATCCCATACGTACATTATTTCAAGCATGTGTATCCCTCATATCTTTTATCATTAAGCTTCAAGATATTAGTTTAGAATATTCACCAATACAGTTTACTGGCATGAAGGAAATGGCAATATGAATATGGAAGATTATACTTGCCATTAATTTTCAAATCCTTATATATCCAAGTCTTCTGTTATGTTTGCAGCAAAGAATAAACATTTCACTGTTCATCCAATTAGTTATTTCATTATTATAATAGTTATTTTTTGTATTAATCTCTTGCAAGACCAGTGGTGTCCAACTTTCTTAACAAATTTTCCACAATAGTTTTCAATGTATTTGCCACATATAATCAAATATAAATTTCTTTTTTTTTAAGAGGTGTAATTGTTGCAGTAAAATTATAATTTAAATTTTAATACAATTAAATTACTTTATAAATTGTTTCAGAAATTAATTTTTTTTATGCAGAATTTAATTTTCTTATGTTTATAAACAGATTTGCAACAGTAGCAGTACCAATTTGCCACAAACCCTTGGCCTTTTCTCCACATGACTAGTGAAAATGGGTTTGGACATTAGGGTGCTAGACTGTGTTGTTTCATCCTTCTACAAGCAAACTGCTCGTTACTGTATAAGTTATAATTTAGAATATGTACTAATGATAGCGTGTGTCATCAGAGCAAAATGAAAGCAAAAAAAAAAATGCACAGACAAAAATAAATTTTAAAATTTATGTATTTCAGGTGATTTTTCTGGTTTTCTAATTGCTAAAATAAAAAAAAAATTACAACTAAATTCAGAACTAGATAGTGCTTCCAAGCTTTAAAATATTGTTATAAAAATAGTGATTTTTTTTTGGCAGTGATTTTTGCTTAAAGTACAAAATAAAAATCCCACATTGCTCATACATAATAACAATATATTACATCTTTGTGAAAATTACTTTTAAGGATCTGAATAATATGGTATACTAACTGTACATTTAACATTAATATTTCACACTTTTTTGCATCATTTTTACATTAAATTTAAAATCATTACACATTATACATATAAAACAGGTCTGGACTGAAAATGAGTATGACATTTTATAATTAAGTGGTGGAAATGTGAGCAATAAAACTAATTATAGCAGTGAAATAACAATGGTAAAAATTAGAATGATCACAAAATACTACTCTTTTTTGCATGTTAAGACAGTTTTTAATAAGTTTACTGCTCTACATCTAATTGAACAAAGTGACTGAATCTGTCATGCTGGATGGAGGATTTAGAAAGTAAGGGGAAAAAAAAAATACGTAGCATTAGATTTGCATGTGTAGAGTAACTTTTTATGTATATAAGTGTATATGAAGACTGTTACAAAGAATGGGAGAAAAAAATTAGCAAATAAAGAAACAGTTAAAGTTCATATTCAGAGCAGGACCATGAATGGACTGAAGCTAGCTGTCTCATATTTTCCAACATGCTTCCAGGAAAGTAGCACAGTATTTTTTTCTTAATAATTATGAATAAAATAATTATTCCCAAACAATATACAGATAAACATGACTCCCTCCTTCACTCAGTGGCAGTACTATTATCTGTTCAGCCATCACTTTGGTGCACTTTTCTTATAAACAAATTCTGATGGGCATTCAGAATGCCTGTATTAAGATATTTACTGTATGTGATCGGTTGTACAGAACTTCGCAAAACAGGGAAATGTTTGCCTTACTACTAATCACTTTTCATCAGCAGTATACTGCTAAATGGCATATTTCATAACTGATGAGGCAGGAAGCAGATATTTCAGCTTGTGGCAATTCTTATAGTATCAAGTGTTATCAATTATCCTGCACACAATTACTGAAATAATATTCATTGAGCTGTCTCAAATTAAAATCATTCAAAGTGTTACAAAATTTCATCCAAACTAAATATAATATATAAGCATATATATAGTATATAAATTTATAATTGACATATAATTATTAATCATAGAAATGTTAGCATTTTCTGAATATACACTATTGCATTGCATTCTTATTCAGCATAAATAATATACTGTTCAGAATATGCATACATCCATTATTCAAAACTTATAAAAGATTTTCCAAACTAGAACACTAATATGCAACAAACAATACTGTAATATCAATCAGCATAAGGTGTAGGACCATCTAAATAAGGTTTATCTACAAATTGGGCTGTACAATTTGTTTCTGAAGATGTTAGACAAGGTGCATGTTCTAATTCTAACAAAGTTAAATTATTTGGTGTTGGAAAAGGATAAATAAGGCAACCAGGAACATATAAAGTCACTTGAGGTCCAATAACTGGCCAGTAGCGTCCCAAGTTGAATCCATTTAAAAAAGCCACTCCTTTGTGCCATCCTGCTGGATTTAGAAAAGTATCCATAGGCATTACACCACGAGGAAGTGTAAAAGATACGCTAAAAAATCCTGGGACTTCTGGATTAGCTGCAAACTTAGTACCAATATTCTGTGATAAGTAATTAATATGTTTAGAACAGTTAACAGGAATTGGTTGCATAAACCAGTTAGTCAAGACTGTTGAACCCAAGGTGGCATTAGATACAAGTCCCTAAAATCATAAAATTGGCATTAATAAAATAGTGATTTACATATTGAAGATTTTAAATTCAATATACCTAATTAGTATACTGGAGGGAAAATTAGGGACATGGGAAAAAAATTAATATGCATGCACACTTTCATTTCAAAATTAGTAGCATAGTATAGTAAAAATAACAAATGTGTGAATTTAGGTTATAAAACTATAAATAAACCATATATACAGGTATCCCTTGATATATGCGGTTAATTAGGAAACTGGTGTCGAGGCTAGCTGGTGAAAGGACATACTGTTGGAGAGCTCCTGAAAGATTTGTGATTTTTGTTGATTTATTAATATTTTGTTAGATTTAATTGTGTAATTTTAGTATATTATTGTAGTTTTATTAGTGTAGTTAGTGTACTAAAGTGTTTTATAACATAATCTATGTCGGGAAGTCGCCACTAGAGGGATTCGTAGTGTGTAGTGTTCGTGAAAGCTCCAGATAAGATAAGAGTTATTTTCAGTTATCGTTGATGAATTTACTTTAACATTGCGTAGTTTTGTTTGCCTTGCATACCTTAGTGCGTCTATTTGTGTTTTTGGTGTTTATAATTTATAATTTGATAAAATACGTTACTAGTAAGTATGGCTCAAGTATAAAGGAAAAATGGCGGCCAGTAATGATGGTTCGCCATCTTCTTTCAAGACCGGTAATGTAAAGGAGATGATTCAGTGTACTATCTGCGAAATGTACGCTTTGCGGAGTGTGGTTAGATGATAATAAAGGAGTGAATGTGTGTAGAAAATGTAGGGAGAATGAGGAATTGAAGTGTATTTCTGATCGTGAGTGTGATATTTTTGTCAAACTTCAGAATGAAGAAAATAGGGATATGACAAGAAACAGCGAGGTTGTACCAGAGAATTGTGAGATTGTGACTGTAGAAAGTGTGAATGATAGTATTAATGGTTTTACAGAGAATAAAAAAGATGAGATAGATGCAATGAGTGAGATCACGTTGTTGAATGGTGCGATAGAAAGGGCAAAACAGCAGCTAGAGTGCATGAACAAAAGTCGACTGAATGAACCAACCAATAATAAAAGGTATGACAGGAAAAATAGACGTATGAATGTGAACATGAACAAAATGAAGGATAGAGTGCTGTATGGTGACTCGTTAGTACGAGGTGTGTTAGTAGAGGATTTGACAAAATCGTACCAACCTGGTGCGACCATAAAGGATGTAACTGAGTCTATTAGAGAGCAAAAGGAAAGGGTGAAAGAAATGATTGTTGTGGCAGGTACGAATGATTTGAAAGGAGATAAAATGGAAATGATAGAAGACCTGAATGAATTGTTTGAGGTAGCAAAAGAAAAGAGTGAGAGAGTTAGAATGATTAGTGTTTTGCCACGGTATGACAGTGAAATGTTTAAAAGGAGGGCCATAATTGCGAATGACTTTATGCGTGGGTTATGTATGACAAGTGGTGTGGAATTTGTGGATGTGTGGAGTGAGTTCGATGGGCGAAAGGATCTATATAAGATGGATGGCTTGCATTTGAATGGTTACGGTGTAAAGAGACTTGAGAAAATGATGCTGAATGTAATGGATGTGCAAATTCATGGAAACTAGATTTATTAAGAGATGGGGGGAGTAGATATACAGTCCTTAGGGAGGCAGTTGAATGTATGAATGGATATAATATGCCCGAGCGAATAAGGACAACAAATCAGAGTGGGATAGTTAATATAAGGCATCAAGGTAGGGTTGGGACTAATGGGGGTCTTAAATTCATGTACACTAATGCTAGGAGTATTAGGAACAAAAAGGAAGAGTTTTTGGCCATGTTTGGCACTTCCAGACCACAGGTTATTGGTATTAGTGAATCATGCTGACTGTAAATGATATAGCTAGTGGGATTGAATTGATGGGTATAGTGTGTTCAGGAATGACAGGGAGAATAAAATGGGGGGAGGAGTATTGTTGATGATAGCTGATGAGCTACAGCCAAAGAGAATAGAAGTTGAATTGCAGGATAGAGGAAAAGAGTACATTTGAGGCCATTTGGTGTGAGATTGTGGCTAGCACTAAATATACAATTGGGTGCTGCTATAGACCAGGTGATGGAAAAAATGGTGGTGACAGTATGCACAAGCAAATAGAAGAAAGGAGTCGAAGGAGGGTAATTATTATGGGAGATTTCAACTATGGTCGCATTGATTGGAGTGAGGAGAGGACACACAGGAGGAAGGAATTGGATTTTATGCAGTTATTAAGGGATAACTATCTGCAACAGCATGTAATGGAAAATACTAGGGGTCAGAGAGTGCTTGACCTAGTAATTACATCTGAGGATTTAGCTGTAACAAATATGATCACATTGCCACCAATTGGTGAGAGTGATCATAGGGTCTTGACTTGGGAAGTGGCTAAAGGTGTGGAACTTTCAATTAAGACAGGGTACATGTGGAATTATTGGGCTGGAAAGTATGACAAGCTTAGGAGTTTGATTGGTTCAGTGCCATGGTATGTACAACTGCAAGGAGTAGAAGTTGGTAGTGCATGGGAGGCAGTTAAGAAGTGTTTGCATGAGGCAATGGCTGACTATATACCTAGAGTCTGAATAATAAATCAAGTAGGGATTAAATGGATGAATAAAACCATTAAGCTTGAGCTGCAAAAAAAGAAACAACTATACAGGGAATTTAAGGAGAAAGGTGACCGGCAGGCACATGAACGGTATAAAGCGCAGGCCAGAAGGGTGACGAGTGTGGTAAGAAAAGCAAAAAAGGATTACGAAAGAACATTAGCCATGCAGGCTAAAGAGAATCCTAAACAGTTTTTTAGATATGTAGCAAGTAAAAGGAAAAATGTAAAGTAAAAGGTAGAATGATTTTAAAGAATGCCGATGGTAGGGAGGTAACTGAATCAGTTGATATAGTTGAGTTACGGAGTGAGCACTTTGCAAGTATATATCATCCAGGTGGTGACACTGCAGAAACGAATAAACCAGTAGATTATACGGGAATTGTGGTGAATGAAGTGGAAGTGAGTAGTCTATTGCATAACCTCAATGTCAATACATCTGTGGGATTGGATGGTATACCGGCTCGTGTAGTATGAGAAGCAGCTAAAGAATTGTCAGTACCCTTGACCATTTTGTTTAATTTGAGTCTCGGGTCTGGGTTAGTCCCGAGGGGGTGGAAAGAGGGGAAAATAGTTCCACTGCATAAAGGTGGTTCCAAGATTGCTGTTGTAAATTACCGACCGATTAGCATATCAGGAATCATTGTCAAGGTCTTAGAGAAATTAGTCAAGAAAAGAATACAGGATTGGATAGATGAAAATGGGATATTGTATGGAGTACAACATGGTTTTGTGAAGGGTAGATCATGCCTCAGTAACTTGCTCACGTTTTATAACACAGTGACGGCTGAACTGGATAGGGGTAATGGGTTTACAGTGATACTACTGGACCTTGCCAAGGCCTTTGACAGGATACCACATGGAACCCTA
Source organism: Typopeltis vanoorti (assembly GCF_054136105.1). NCBI lineage: Eukaryota > Metazoa > Arthropoda > Arachnida > Uropygi > Thelyphonidae > Typopeltis > Typopeltis vanoorti. The sequence continues at coordinate 74,604,114 of NC_143568.1, read as the reverse complement.
ATCAGTAAACTGGAGCAGATGGGGATAGATATAGGGTTGGTGAGATGGATAGGAGGGTGGTTGAAGGAGAGATACCAGACAGTGGTTTATGCAGGAGTGGAGTCTAAAAGATGTCATGAGACTAGTGGTGTGCTGCAGAGCTTTGTTCTTGGACCACTGCTTTTCAATTTGTTCATCAATGATATAGGAAAGGATTTGAGAGGAAGTGTTAATTTGTTTGCTGATGATGCAAAGTTGGGTAGAGCAATTGTGAGTGCACAGGATGATTTGGATAGTTTGGAGGACTGGGCTAGAAAAATGGATGTCAATTTAATGTGGCAAAGTGTAAGGTTATGCACTTTGGGGTGAAAAGAATAGCAGCAGTATATTGCATTGGTGGAACCATACTCCAGGAGATTGATGAGGCCAGGGATTTGGGAGTGTTGGTGGATAGGGAATTGAAGTTTAGGGGGCACATTGCAAAAGTGACTAAATCAGCTCATCAAATCACTTGGCTTCTGAAAAATACTTTAACATGCAGAGACAAACAAGTTGTTCTTCTGTATCGAACCTTGATAAGACCCCATCTGGACTTCTGTGCCCAGTTATGGGCACCAGGGTTTCTTCGTGATGGGGAGGAAGTGGAGAGGGTCCAGAGACGAGTGACCAAGATGATAGCAGGTCTGTGGAATGAACCTTATGAGAATAGGTTGAAGATTTGTGGGTTGCAGAGATTGGACGATAGGCGAAGGAGGGGTGATATGATTGAGACATTCAAATTACTGAAGGGTTTCTATAAGATTGATCCAGAAGATATTTTTGAAAATATGACTGGTGGTGGGAGGACTAGGGGCCATGAATGGAAGCTGGGCAAGAGCATGGTTAACAAGGGTGTTAGAGCTAGGTTTTTTACTTGGAGAGTGGTGAATGAGTGGAATAAGCTTCCAGAGTCTGTTGCGGGTGCTACGACCATGAATGAGTTCAAGGCAAGGTATGATAGATACTGTGTGAATGTCGAATAGTTTTTCTTGACATGATGTTAGGGCCTCCCTCGATGAGTCTGTCGACTCCTTGGAGTTTCCCGGAACAATAATAATAATAATTAATCCTCGATGGACACCACATATATCAAAACCGCATTATTCAAGGTTAAGAATTAATGGGAATAATTATAATGAATCCTGCAAAATATAAAAATTTAAACATCATTTATTTTTTAAGGTGACATGTATTTATATATATTATTTATACATATTTGTTACATAAAAACTTATCTAACATAAATTGAATAGCGGTAGCTTTTTTTTTCTCATCCATGATTTTGCAATAACAATCAATTTGTTTATCTAAACCGTGATTAACGTTCATGCTTCTCTCTACATTTGGATCTATCTCTAGTATAAGTTCTTTTGCCTTCTCAATTATATTAAAAAATTCTTCAAGTTCTTTGATAGTGATTTCTTTACATCTTCTATTTCTTCAGTTTCCTTTTCTTCTTCGTATGCCTGTTGATGTTCAATTCCAAGAAGATCTTCGTTACTTAGTTCTTTTGAATGTGATTCCAATAATTCCCAAAAATAATCTGAATTGACATTCTCAAAGCCAAGAGAACTTCCAATCAAAACAATATTATCAATAACTTCATTGACGGGATTAATAGAACTACGAAATTATTTGCAGATTCAGGCAAAAGATTCTTCCAGACTGCTCTCATACAGTTGGCTGTCACTTCTTCGCAAGACTCGTGAATGTTTATAACTGCTTGTTTAATATCATATTTTTTCCAAAATTCCTCTAGAGTGATTGGATCATCTCCAGTTGTAGCTTGAATTGCCTGGGCAAAAGTTCTTCTAATATAGTAAGCCTTGAATGCAGAAATGACTCCCTGATCCATAGACTATCAAAGATGCTGTATTCTGTGGTAAAAATACAACCTGCACATTACTATTTAAATCATTAAGTGAGGTGGGATGTCCAGGGGCATTATCCAATACTAAAAGAACTTTGAAAGCTAAATTATTTTCATTGCAGTATTTTTCAACTGCGGGACAAAAATGCGAAGTTAACCATTCTTCAAACAACTGTTTGCTAAGTCATGCCTTTTTATTTGATTCCCATATTACTGGAAGGGATTGTTTGTTACAGCCTTTAAAAGCCTTGGGTTCATTGTTCGATAAATTAGCATTGGCTTTAATTTGAAATCATCTTCAGCATTACCTCCAAGTAAAAGTGTTAAGCGATCTTTGGATGCTTTATAACCAAGTGTGGTTTGTTATTTTCTTGCTAAAAATGTTTTTGTTGGCATTTTCTTCCAAAACAGGCCAGTTTCGTCTACGTTGCATATTTGACGATCATCGTACCCATTTTCTTCGAATATTTTCTTTAATTCAGCTGAATATCTGGCTGCAACATCTTTATCAGCACTTGCTGCTTCGCCTGTTAATTTTACTTTTTTCATTCTGGGTCGAGATTTGAAATTTTCTAACCAGCCTTTGCTTGCAGAAAATGTTGCAGTCACATCTTGATATTTGTTTTCTTTAAGTGTAGAAAAAAAGCTTAATGCTTGCACCTAAGATTATTGCTGTCGATGGGAATACGGTTCTGATTACAATCTTCTAGCCAAAGAAATAGTAAGTCTTCCATTTTGATCATTAATGGGCTTCTATTCCTAGTATACTGCATACTCAAAGATGCAGATGCCACTTTGCCTTGTTTGTGGTACTCAGTCGCTTTATTTAAAATGGCTCCTATAGTTGATTCACCAAAGCCTAGAGCTCTTCCGATGTTTGCTTTGCTTTCTCCGTTATCAAAACTGTTTAATAATGTCAATTTTAGTATCCAAAGTAATAAGTTTTCGTTTATTACTCTTTTTTGAGGCCATGGTTACGAAGGGTAATGCTTTACATAATTTGAAAATTACGTGATATGCGGATAGGCCGTAAACGTACACTGTAATACATATAATACATCTGTACGCGCCATGCTCTGCTGATAAATTGAAGCACTGAGGCTAAGAGAGTTACTAACATTGCAGCACAACTCGTACCACGTGATCTGCTCTGTTTCATTGACCAAGTCTAATGCTTTGCTTATTTTCAAACTTTTTGGACTGCACTAACCAAATTTGATACTGCATATATCAAGTTTATGGTCACAATAATTTTTTGTGCACTAATCAAAACCGCATATATCAAGGGATACCTGTATTTGTTAAAAAGCACACACACACACACAGAAAAAAATTTTTAGACTACAGGAACCCTACTACCTTAAATCATTAAAAGCTTAAACATGTTGTCCATGACTTATTTTTAACAGTATTAACACCAAACAAGTTATTTTATAAAAAGATGTTTTATTAACTGCTTATATTTTGCTGAATTTCATATCAGCATGTATATGCAACTGTGAGTAAGTGAAACAATACAATTGTAATGGACAAAAGATCTCAAGTCCTATTTTGGCACCCTAATGTTATAAAAAAAAAAAAAAAAAAAAAAAACAGCTATGTGGGAGTTGCTCTTAAGATAAGTCTCCCAAATTTTTGGCAAATTAATGCAACCATATCTGTTCGGGTTAGGAGAATTTTTCGTAGCCATGGCTGACTCAAAAAAAGATTTTTTCGGATCCTGTGTGAAGGGGCATCCAAAGCATGGTCTGCCAGTCCTGATTTGCCATAATAATGGTAGCGAATGTAAATGTATTTTTTATGTTCTTCCAGGCTGATTAACAGATCTTCCTGTCTGCCCATAGTAGGCCAAGCTCACAGTTCACAGGGAACTTCATACACTCGGTGTGCTAGAGGATGAAGTTTATCCTTAGGTGAGTGAATCAGAGTTGCTAATTTAACATGAGTTTTGAATGTGGTGCAAAGGCCATGTTTCATCAATATGTTGGCTATCTTTTCTGCTGTACCCTGACATAAGGAATAGAGATGGTATTGTTGTGTTCTTGAGTATTAGGGAAGGGAGGAGTAATGGGGCTATGTAGTATTTTTCTATTTTGTAGGAATTGTAGCTGTTGGCCAAGAACGTATGGTACAGATATTTGAGTTCTGTGAACAGAGCTGTATCGTTAGAACGAATGGCTCTGTGTATAAGTGTTTTTAAAAGGCCATACTGTTGGACTAGATGATGATGTGATTATGTAGATATCTTCCTGTGTGTGTGTTGGTTTTCTGTAAATGGAAAAAGATAGTTAAGGCAGCTATTTCATTATGTGGTATGTTACTTTTTGGTAGTTTAGCTACCACTATCTTTTTCCATTTACAGAAAACCAACACACACAGGAAGATATCTACATAAACAATCGCATCATAATCCATTCCAACAGCATGGCATTTTAAAAACACACAGAGCCATTTGTTCTGATGATACAGCTCTGTTCACAGAACTCAAATATCTTGGCCGACTGCTACAATTCCTACAAAATAGATAAAATACTACATAGCCCCATTACCCCTTCCTCCTCTAATACACAAGAACACAACATTACCATTTCTATTTCATATATAGCAGAAAAGGTAACCAAAGGTACTGATGAAACATGGCCTTTGCACCACATTCAAACCTCGTGTTAAATTAGCAACTCTGATCCGCTCGCCTAAGGATAAACTTCACCCTCTAGCACACTCTGGAGCGTATGATGTTCCCTGTGACTTGGCCTACTATGGGCAGACAGAAAGATCTGTTAACATCAGCCAGGAGGAACATAAAAAGTACATATGCTACCATGATTATGGCATGTCAGGACTGGCAGACCATGCTTTGGACACCCCTTCACACAGGATTACATGGAAGAATATGAATGTGATATTTAGACGTCATTACAGATCCAAAATATTATTTTTTGAGTCAGCCATGGCTATGAAGAATTCTAACCTGAACAAATATGGTTGCATTAATTTGCCAAAAATTTGGGAGACTGTTATCTTAAGAGCAACTCCCACATAGCTGTTTTTTTTTGTTTTTTTTTGCAACATTATGCCAAAATAGAACTTTAGATCTTTCATCCATTACAACTGTATTGTTTCACTTACTCAGTGTCACGTATACATGCTATGTTGTGCTCTGATGATGCTGATTTGAAATTCAGTGAAATATAAGCAGTTAATAAAACATCTTTTCATAAAATAGTTCATTTGGTGTTAATACCATTAAAAATAAGTCATGAATAACTGTCAACACCTAAGCATATCTGTTAGCATAAACATGCAGGATATCTGTATTAAAATCCAGATATCATATGTTAAATTAAAGTTAAGAAATTAGTAATGTGGGATTTGTAAAGCTGTTAGTTCAATGCTTCTTCCACCCCCACTCTTGTATGTATTAATATTATTATGTGACACCTCCAAGTTTGTTGCAGAGAATTTTTTATAGCATAGCTCTGTACTTGTAGAGATTGGTTGAGACTTTAGTAGTTTTATTATTATTATTATTACAGGATACCTACCTCCAGGGAGTCAGACTCGTTAGGGGGAGATCACATATTACTCACACCTTCCCTTGAATTCATTCACACTATCTGAACTCACAACCTCTAGAGGCAAGCCATTCCAGTTGCACACACTGCTCTATGAGAGATCACTCACTCCTTTCTTGACTATTTATTCTCAACTTCCATGGATGTTTTACCCTTCTCTTCTTGAAATGAAAATGTCATCTGCTGTTATCCTGTATAACCTTTTTCAACAGTTTGTAGATCTCTATCACATTACCCCATCTTTCTCTTGTTTGCTACAGCTGCAGTCTACAAATTCTCAACCTGTCCTCATAATTTTGCAGTCCCAATATTATGTTTAACACTCCTTTACAACCTCTCTATTGTATCTGCATTACCTCAAAACCAGATCTGTGTTGCACAGTAGTCCAGATCATATCAAAGACTTATAAATAGGTAAATTTGTAGAGTGTAAATTGCTGGCCTGTTTGGCTATGTGGTTATCTGCTCTCCAATCAACAGGCTTCAGGTTCTAATTCCACCGTGGGTATGAATGTTTGTAATTGTCTTTAAGTAGAAGATGAATTTCATTGCCTAGTGTGAGACTACCACCACCCTGCTTATTCAAGTGGCTTGAATAAGCAGGGTGGTAGTCTTTAGAGTTTCATTAAATGAAACTCTAAAGTAGGGTTTCCAGACTATGTTAAAAAATATATATATACTGTATTATTATTGTATGACACCTCCAGGGACTCATAAATGATAAAAATAAGGAGGAAATAAAATCCTTAAGTGCCCACTGTACAAAAATTTATTACAGGTTTACAAATAACCTTTCATGAGTGGGAGCAACATAAAGTAAAATCACTTCCTTATTCTTAAATGTGAATGTTTGTTTCAGCATTGCAATTATCCTGTGAGTTGTATTTACGATCTTTGCTGTATAACTCCTGAACATAACTTTCTAGCTACTAAAATTCTAAGAACCCTAGCCTGGTCAGTTGTCTTGCAAAATCCCATCAGTATAATATACTTTTGGAAATCTCACTACACCAAAGTTCATAACTTTATATATATATATATATATATATATATATATATATTTACTAACGGTGAATAGATAGCCATTTCATTGGTCTACAATTCCAGCTTATTCCAATCATTTTGCAAGTACTGCATATCAGTTGCTTTCCTGATTACCCTGCCTATCTTTGTATCTTCAGCAAAATAGTTATTTGTCTCCTGTTAAATGTTTCCCGATGTCATTAATGCAAAGATTGAATAACAATGGACCAGTGACTAATCCCTGTGGTTACATCACTGGTCACATTAAATCTTGCAGAACCCTCATACCACTTTTTGATATGTCAGTTGGCCATCCTCTTATCCAAACTATTTATAATCCAGTTTCATATCCTCCAACTTATGCAACAGTGTTCCATGCTGAATCCTGTCAAAAGCTTTAGCAAAGTCCAAAAGCATCACAGTGTATCCATTTCCCCTTGTCTAACTCAACCATGAGCGCTATTATAAAATGTAAGCAAGTTTCTCAAAAATGACCTTTCGTTAGTAAACCTTCATTACAAAGTATAGATTCTCTGTCAAAGCATTTCTTAGTGTGATCTCCTACTAACTTGCCCAAAATCTCATTACCACTGCAGACGTGTTGACAGTTACAATGGAATTATCATACATTCTTTTCATTCCTGTGGAACTGTCACCGAGAGTTAAATTATACAGCCAGGTCAGCTGAACACTTAGCAACTGTGCTGATATCCCATCAGTCGATATTGCCAAATTCATATTCATTTTATGCATTTGGTTCATATTCAGCTCTAGCAGCTCCTCCTCCTCATGCACTTGAGTTTTTATCATCCAGTGTAGCACTGAGTTCTATATTGAATACAGAAGGTTGATAGCTTCTGACAAAATGAGCACTCAGATGAATAATCTCATCTGCATCTGAGTTGACTAGCATATTCTAATTATAAAAATAAAAAAAAGGTTACAAAATCATTTTGTTAAATTATATAAATTCTTATAAATGTTACGTACTTAGATATTTCCATGGAGTCAAACACTTGTCATGGGAGGCTGGCACTAACCATTGTTCATACAATATCTATCATACTTTTCCTTAAAATTCATTGACAAAGCACTCAACTGTCTCTAACAATCTATTCCAGAATTTCACCATCCTGAAAAGTGGTGCATTTCTGGAATAGATTGCCATTACAAAAAAGCTAGTCCTTACATCCTTGCTAACTATCCTCTTAAATAGGTTCCAGAAGTGATCCCCTCCCACCCTCTGGTTTTCTCTCCCTATCTACATGCATTGTAGTCTTCTGTATCAATCATACAAAACTCCTTTAATAAGTAATGTTCCTATCATATCCCCTCTTTTCTGTGATCAACTATGACTAGTGATGTTCAATCTATTGTCACAGAAAGCATTCCATAGACGTCTCTCAATGTTGATGACTTGCCACTAGATTCTCTCTATCACTTCACCTACTAGGAATCCAAGTAACTATATTTGCATGCAACATTCCAAAAGTGATCTTCATAGAGAACGATAATAGCATCCCTATTCTTGTGTGCAGTGTTCTTCAACATCCAGGTAATCTGATGAACCATTTTAACCAACTCAGTATGTCCTCTAAACCTCAACTCACTATTCACAATTAGCCCTAAATCCCTGGCCTTATCACTTACTGGCAGCCCAGTTCCAACAAAGTACCAGCTTGTGATATCTTTGTTGCAATGTGTATGACCTTATACTTTACATTTATCCTTAGTCTATACCACCAGTCTATTTAAATCATCCTGCAGGATCTTTATATTATCATCAAATTTCTAATATGTATCTTCGAAGAATATACGAAGTATTATCATACTACTTGATGAAAAGTTTTGTATCATTGTTAACCTCCTATTGGCAATTTCTCTCCAAATTAATCTGTTCTGTCAGGACTAAAGAGACTCCTTAGAAAACTGAAATATAAGATCTGACAATAATTGTCAGATGTTATATTTCAGTTTTCAATCGTTTAAGGCAGCGCTTCCCAGACTGTGGGCAGCTGCTCCCCTGGGGGCTGTAAGTTTTGTTGAGGGAGGCCGTGAAATAATGAAAACAAATTTAAAATATTTTAAGACTAAGTAGTTTTTTTTTTTTATCTTAAAAGAAACATATTTAATTTTTATTATTTATTATTTCTTTTTTGTTATTTTTTATATTTTAATGGGAAAAAAATCATACATTGGTGTTGGTTCACAAATTTTGCTTCCTGCATATTTCGGTGTGCTTAATGAATATTAGTAATTGATAAGAAGCACAAAAAAGCTTACAAATGCAAAATCGTGAATATAAATACAATAAATATAATAATAATATGTCTATTATGTTTTCTTTTTCCGATGGGGGGTAGTCAAATATTTTAATTTTTACAAAAGGGGCTTTTACATCCATAAGTTTGGGAAGCACTGGTCTAAGGCACTTCTTACTGTATCAATCCACTTAGATCTTGTTCCCGCCATCTGGGCAGGAACAAGGAAAAAATCACCATACCATCTTATTAGCTCTGCTGATACATCCTGTGTGCTAATATCAAGTTCCTTTGTAATATGATTTTGGCATTGATGGCATCAGTTTTCTCCTCTGTTTCTCAGAACTTTCATATCTGTGGTCTCCAGTCTTTGATCAGGTGTTTTATTTCTAACCCAGCTCAGACCCATAATATGAGTCTCTATCCATTTCTAAGCTTTTTTTCTTTTTTAATAGTCTCCAGAATGTTTTGCCACATTCCTGATATGTATTTTTGTTCTTACTGCAATATTCTCATGACTTGACTAGTTTACACATTACTTCGCTTTCATACATTTGTCTTTATATATTCTCTCGGGGCACATGCCTTCTTACTCACCAGGTGCTTTCATTACACTTTCTTCTTTTCCTTGAATGCATTTTTAACTTCCTTTGTCCACCATAGTGTTCTGATTTTTCAATCCTTGCAGACAACTTTTCCCATGTGCTTCACTAGCTAACCTAATCAATGTTTTCTTCATTATCTGCCAATGAATCTCCATGGTTAGGTTCTTGTTTTCATATGCTTTCATTTTTTAATTGAATATTATTTGTGCAGTTGAGTCTACAGTTCACCTCTGAAAGCTGCTCAACTGATTTTTTTGACACTTTCACACACGTTTCTTTTCAGTATGATATTATATCAATTTTATCCTGCTCAAATCTAAATGGTGATCGCAGCATGAAGGTATTGCTATCAGTAATGACAGTCAATTAGACTTTTCTTGTATCTTCTCTCCATGTGAAGTTGTGCACATCTTTAAATTAACCATCCTTTCCTTTAGTGTTACATGGTGATCAGCATTCATTTCAGACAAATTATGGAGACTTAGAAATAATTACTTCAATTTCCCAGTGTTTTGACCTTCATATTAAGGTCATCATCTGGAGTACACATATATACAGAGACAAGCTATACTACATTTCAAACAGTATGCCAAGAGAATGATTTGATCAACCATTATTCTACTGGCCAAACTCTAGTGGGGAAAAAAAAAAAAAACTACATAAAAGCTATATTCTATTTATAACATTATCAGAGAACAAATTCATATAGTTTTATTAGAGTGAAAGTGGTGTCCTAATTTAACATGGCAGTTGTTATATTAGAGTTAAGATCCTGGATTACTTATTCTCCTATTTATAATTAACTTTGACGAAAAGGCTATGTGGGTAGAATACGTGCCTTCCATATTCTTGGGATTTTTATATCATCATTATTGTTAAGATTAGGGTGGTTGATAAGAATTTCACAGACCTTAAATTTACATTCATACCACGTTTTGGTGTGAATGTAAATAACAGGTCCAGTCAATTCTATGTAGAGTATTTGGGGCATGATCAGAAAGGCTGGATTTACCATAGCTATTAAATTTAATGTGCTATTTATGTTCCTTTTTTTTTTTTTGGATAGGAATTGTGTGTCCTGTTTCGTCTATATAGGGCAAATTACAGGTGCAATAAATATGTATGCTCCAGGGTGGGCCAGCAGAAGAAGTGGATCCTTGAATGAGTTGAGTAAGTTCTTTAATGAAAAGGCTATGTGGGTAGAATACGTGCCTTCCATATTCTTGGGATTTTTATATCATCATTATTGTTAAGATTGGGGTGATTGATAAAAATTTCACAGACCTTAAATTTACATTCATACCACGTTTTGGTGTGAATGTAAATAACAGGTGCCTTTCCAATCAATTCTATGTAGAGTATTTGGGGCAGGATCAGAAAGGCCGGATTTACCATAGTTATTAAATTTAATGTGCTATTTATGTTTCTTTTTTTTTTTTTTTTGATAGGAATTGTGTGTCCTGTTTTGCCTATAGGGCAAATTACAGGTGTAATAAATATGTATACTCCAGGGTGCGCCAGCAGAAGAAGTGGATCCTTGAATGAGTTGAGTTAAGTTCTTTCATTTTGCAGAAGATTTAAACGTGGCATTAAGGTTGTATTTTTGTAGTATTCTACCTTCTGTAATTCCTCCTCCTCAGTAGAAGCTTCTGTGGGACCACAGGCACAAATATCTTGTCTGATTCTCCATGAAAGAAATGAATATTTGTCCATATCACTACTCGATATTACCTGCCACTCTATCATTTTATCCACTTTTTACATTATCAGTAAACAACAGAACATCATACAGATTTATTCTCTTTAATCAATTTCCTATATCATTGATCTACAAATTAAATATCAGTGGATCAATTACAGAACCCTGCAATCACACTAGTCACCTGCACTCTCCTGGATTCAATTTTCTCATATACAACTCTTTCATATCTATCCATCAGCCACCCTTTTAACCATATCACAGCTTCATCTCCATTTGCACCAGTGTTTGTAACAGGGTTTTACACAGTATTATTACATGGGTAACTCCATGGAGTCCGTAGCATCATCAAGAGAAGCCCTAAACATTATGCCAAGCACTATTCAATATTTGCACAATATCTATCATACTTCACTTTGAACTCATTCACAGTCATGGTACCCAGAACACTCTGACAACCTATTCCACTTGTTCACCACTCTCCGAGCAAAAAATCTAGTCCTCACATCCTTGCTAACCACACTTTTGCTCAATTTTTAAGGATGATCCCTAGTTCTCTCACCACAAGGTCTTTCTGAAAAATTTCCTCAGTATCAATTAAAAACCTTTCAGTAATTTGTACATCTCAATCATATTACTCCTTTTCTGTCTATGACAGAAAAGGAGTAATATTCAGAAAGAAACCATATATATATATGGTTTCTTTCTGAAACCATATATATATATATATGGTTTCAGAATGACTGTCTCCCAGATCTTCGTCAAATTAATGCAGTACTTGTTGAGGTAGAGAGGAGGGAGGTTCATAGCCAATACTGATACAATATCAGCTCATACTGATTAAAAAATAGTCTCAGACCTAAAGCAGCTTCTGTGTAGCATGATGTTTACTTCCATTTAATCCTGTGTGAAGGAATATCCAGAGCATGGTCTTCCGTCCCAACTTGACATACAGATAAAAATTTTGTGTTATTCAAGGCAGATCTTAACAGATCTGCCATTCTGTCTAAAGCAGGCTAAACTGCAGGTAAAGGAACTTTATACACTTATTTTTAATTAATTATCCATTTATATACTCATTTCTCTTAACTCTAATAGCGTTTCCTTCTACTTGTACAGCTGTGATACGTGATATTAATGCATGCTGTATGACTTGTTCTTGTATTCAAGATATAAATGTTGTTACTGGTTCTTCTTCCTGAATGAAGCTCGTGGCATACTGAGTGAAATATATAGGAGTAATAGATTCTATTTAGCTTTCTCTTGCATGTGTGAAGCCGTTATTTAAAAATTATATTTTATACCTTCCAGGATGCAAGTGGATGAAGTTGTTCCTTAGGAGAATGGATGAAGATAGTTAGCTGAATGTTTGGTTTGAAAATGGCAAGGGGATTGTATTCTGGAGAACTTTAGTTACTGTATATGTTGGCGTATAAGACAACTCTCAAATACTACAAAAAAAACCTCAAAATCATGGATCATCTTATAAAAAGTATAAAAAGGAAAGCTTAATTTCTTGGATGAATATTTAGGTAGTTACAATACATTGTTATATAAGAAAATAGGCAGTGTTTATAAACAAATCAGATTAATTTTTTGTTACATAAATTACAATAGATGTAAGTCTTAAAAAACAAATAATTATTAACCTCAATTTTCATGTTAATTTTCTTCATCATCTGTTGAAAATAGTTCATCAGATTCATTGTTTAAATGATCGTCATATGGATCCCAGTTCAAATCCAGTGAACTGATTTCGTTTTCAACGTCATCAGTATCCCACAACAGATCATCTTCTATACCATCCATAAGATTAGAGATACCACACTTTTTAAATGATTTTATTACAGTCTCTACTTTTACTTTATTCCATGCTTTAATCACAAAATTGCACAATATATCAAGTGACACAGCGCTCATAGATCCACCATTTGTAAATGATTTTTCACCACTCAACATCCAATTATTCCACTCTTCTCGGATGTGATCTTTAAATGGTTTGTTCAAGCAGACATCTAGTGGTTGCAATATAGAAGTTAAACCACCTGTTATAACAGCAATTTTTGTGTTATTTTTTTCTAGAAGACTTTTAGTATTCTCAGTTAAATGACTATGAAATATATTTCTGCGTTTCTTCATTATACTGCCTGGTCGCTTGTTCCACACATTATTTATCCATAATTTCACACCATTTTTGTCCATCCATCCTTTTTCGTGAAATGTACAAAAACATCTGAAGGAAATTTTATCTTACGTTTAGTTTTATGTTTGAAGATGATCATTTGTTTTAACTTGGTTCCATCTGCCAAACATGACAACACAACCGTAAACCTTGTTTTTTCATAATCTGTACTTCGAACTCTTACTACCTTTAGACGCCGCTGTTTTATTGCTTATCATATCAAAGCTCATAAGAGTTCCATTCATATTTCCAATATTTGACAATAGAAATTTATGTTCTTGTCTCAACTGAATAATAAATTTATGGAAACTGGTAAGTTTGTGGTCAAGATCTGCTGGTAGTTTTTGAGCAATTTTCATTTTTTGTCGTATTACCAGATTTTGTCTGTTCATTAAACGATTACACTATCCTGAAGTAGCTTGAAATTCTATACTTTCATCCAGATTCAATCTTGACCATTTTAGTGCATATGCTCTAATCATATTTCTTGTAACAAGATAACCATTCTGCCTTTGTTCGAATACCCATTCCAATGATTTTCCATTCAGCCATCAAGTGATCCCCGTTCTCATCGCACATTTTTTCTTTGGCAATTTTTTTAAAATATCTTCTTTCTTCATCCATTCTCTTACCATCTTCTCTGTTATGTCAAACTTTCTTGCAGCAGCACAGTTATTAATTTGTTTTGCCATTTCAATTATCCTTATTTATAAATCGAGCTTCATACTTTCTTCATTTTGTTGCTGGTTCCATGATTTTAAATAACAATTTTAAAAATCCTAAAATTTAAAAAAATGCAAAAATAATTAATTAAAATTGGAGATAATCACTTTTAATTAGGGTAATTCACGTAAATACTAAATCTATGCTACGCAAAAAAAAATAACAGATATACATAGATTTAGTTTGATTCTTTAACGATACTTGTGACATAATGATTATAAAATATATACACGTTTACACAAGAATAATATTTAATTTGCCAAGTATTATTCAAGGATTAAATATTATTTTTGTGTAAACGTGTATATATTTTATAATGCATAGATATAAAAATAACAGATATGACAACGATAAAATTACTTAATATTGCGTAGTTTTGTTTGCCTTGCGTATTTTAGTGCGTCTGTTTGTGTGTTTTTGGTGTGTTATAACTTATTATTTGATAAAACACGTTGCCAATAATTATGGCACCTGTACGAAGGAAAATGGCAGCCAGTAATGATGGTTCGCCATCTTTATCAAAGAACGGTAGTATAAAAGAAATGCGTCAGTGTATTAGCTGTGAAATGTACGCTTTGCGGAGTGCGGTCGGAGTGTGGATAGATGATAATAAAGGATTGAATGTGTGTAGAAAATGTAGGGAGAATGAGGAATTGAAGTGTATTTCGGATCGTGAGTGTGATATTTTTGTCAAACTTCAGAATGAAGAAAATAGCGATATGACAAGAAACGGCAAGGTTGTACATGAGAATTATGAGAGTGTGAATGATAGTATTAATGGTTTCTCAGAGAATAAAAAAGATGAGATAGATGCATTGAGTGAGATTGCGTTGTTGAATGGTGCAATAGAAAGGGCAAAACAGCAGCTAGAGTGCATGAACAAAAGTCAACTGAATGAACCAACCAATAATAAAAGGTATGACAGGAAAAATAGACGTATGAATGTGAACATGAACAAAATGAAGGATAGAGTGCTGTATGGTGACTCGTTAGTACGAGGTGTGTTAGTAGAGGATTTGACAAAATCGTACCAACCTGGTGCGACCATAAAGGATGTAACTGAGTCTATTACAGAGCAAAAGGAAAGGGTGAAAGAAATGATTGTTGTGGCAGGTACGAATGATTTGAAAGGAGATAAAATGGAAATGATAGAAGACCTGAATGAATTGTTTGAGGTAGCAAAAGAAAAGAGTGAGAGAGTTAGAATGATTAGTGTTTTGCCACAGTATGACAGTGAAATGTTTAAAAGGAGGGCCATAATTGCGAATGACTTTATGCGTGGGTTATGTATGACGAGTGGTGTGGAATTTGTGGACGTGTGGAGTGAGTTTGATGAGCGAAAGGATCTATATAAGATGGATGGCTTGCATTTGAATGGTTACGGTGTAAGAACACTTGAGAAAGTGTTGCTGAATGTAGTGGATGTGCAAATTCAGGGAAACTAGATTTGTTAAGGGGGGGGGGGGAGTAGATATACAGTCCTTAGGGAGGCAGTTGATTGTAAGAATGAATATAATATACTGGAGCAAATAAGGACAACAAACCAGAGTGGGATAGTTAATATAAGGCATCAAGGTAGGGGTTGGGACTAATAGGGGTCTTAAATTCATGTACACTAATACTAGGAGTATTAGGAACAAGAAGGAAGAGTTTTTGGCCATGGTTGGCACTTCCAGACCACAGGTTATTGGTATTAGTGAAACATGGCTGACTGTAGATGATATAGCTCGTGGGATTGAATGTGATGGGTATAGTGTGTTCAGGAATGACAGAGAGAATAAAATGGGGGGAGGAGTATTGTTGATGATAGCTGATGAGCTACAGCCAGGGAGAATAGAAGTTGAATTGCAGGATAGAGAAAAGAGCACATTTGAGGCCATTTGGTGTGAGATTGTGGCTAGCAGAACTAAATATACAATTGGGTGCTGCTATAGACCAGGTGATGGAAAAGATGGTGGTGACAGTATGCACAAGCAAATAGAAGAAAGGAGTGGTAGGAGGGTGATTATTTTGGGAGATTTCAACTATGGTCGCATTGATTGGAGTGAGGAGAGGACACATGGGAGGAAGGAAATGGATTTTATGCAGTTATTAAGGGATAACTATCTGCGACAGCATGTAATGGAAAGTACTAGGGATCAGAGAGTGCTTGACCTAGTAATTACATCTGAGGATTTGGCTGTAACAAATATGACCACATTGCCACCAATCGGTGAGAGTGATCATAGGGTCTTGACTTGGGAGGTGGCTAAAGGTGTAGAATTTTCAATTAAGACAGGGTACATGTGGAATTATCAGGCTGGAAAGTATGACAAGCTTAGGAGTTTGATTGGCTCAGTGCCATGGCATGTACAACTGCAAGGACTAGAAGTTGATAGTGCATGGGAGGTAGTTAAGAAGTGCTTGCATGAAGCAATGGCTGACTGTATATCTAGAGTCCGAATAATAAATCAAGTAGGGGTTAAATGGAAGGGTGACGAGTGTGGTAAGAAAAGCAAAAAAGGATTACGAAAGAACATTGGCCATGCAGGCTAAAGAGAATCCTAAACAGTTTTTTAGATATGTAGCAAGTAAAAGGAAAAATGTACATGGCAGAATGATTTTAAAGAATGCCGATGGTAGGGAGGTAACTGAATCAGTTGAGATAGTTGAGTTACTGAGTGAGCACTTTGCAAGAATATATCATCCAGGTGGTGACATTGCAGAAACGAATAAACCAGTAGGTTATACGGGAATTGTGGTGAATGAAGTGGAAGTGAGTCTATTGCATAACCTCAATGTCAATACATCTGTGGGATTGGATGGTATACCGGCTCGTGTAGTATGAGAAGCAGCTAAAGAATTGTCAGTACCCTTGACCATTTTGTTTAATTTGAGTCTCGGGTCTGGGTTAGTCCCGAGCGGGTGGAAGGAGGGGAAAATAGTTCCACTGCATAAAGGTGGTTCCAAGACTGCTGTTGTAAATTACCAACCAATTAGCATATCAGGAATCATTGTCAAGGTCTTAGAGAAATTAGTCAAGAAAAGGATACAGGATTGGATAGATGAAAATGGGATATTGTATGGGGGACAACATGGTTTTGTGAAGGGTAGATCATGCCTCAGTAACTTGCTCATGTTTTATAACACAGTGACGGCTGAACTGGATAGGGGTAATGGGTTTACAGTGATACTGCTGGACCTTGCCAAGGCCTTTGATAGGATACCACATGGAACCCTAATCAGTAAACTGGAGCAGATGGCGATAGATATAGGGTTGGTGAGATGGATAGGAGGGTGGTTGAAGGAGAGATACCAGAGAGTGGTTTATTCAGGAGTGGAGTCTAAAAGATGTCTTGTGACTAGTGGAGTGCCGCAGGGCTCTCCCTTGGACCACTTGGACCACTGCTTTTCAATTTGTTCATCAATGATATTGGAAAGGATTTGAGAGGAAGTGTTCACTTGTTTGCTGATGATGATGCAAAGTTGGGTAGAGCAATGGTGAGTGCACAGGATGTCAAAATTTTACAGGATGATTTGGATAGTTTGGAGGACTGGGCTAGGAAAAATGGATGTCAGTTTAATGTGGCAAAGTGTAAGGTTATGCGCTTTGGGGTGAAAAGAATAGCAGCAGTATATCGCATTGGTGGAACCGTACTCCAGGAGATTGATAAGGCCAGCGATTTGGGAGTGCTGGTGGATAGGGAGTTGAAGTTTAGGGGGCACATTGCAAAAGTGACTAAAACAGCTCACCAAATCACTTGGCTTCTGAAAAATACTTTAACATGCAGAGACAAGTTGTTGTTCCTCTGTATCGAACCTTGATAAGACCCCATCTGGACTTCTGTGCCCAGTTATGGGCACCAGGGTTTCTTCGTGATGGGGAGGAAGTGGAGAGGGTCCAGAGACGAGTGACCAAGATGATAGCAGGTCTGTGGAATGAACCTTATGAGAATAGGTTGAAGATTTGTGGGTTGCAGAAATTGGACGATAGGCGAAGGAGGGGTGATATGATTGAGACATTCAAATTACTGAAGGGTTTTTATAAGGTTGATCCAGAAGATATTTTTGAAAATATGACTGGTGGTGGGAGGACTAGGGGCCATGCATGGAAGCTGGGCAAGAGCGTGGTTGACAAGGGTGTTAGATCTAGGTTTTTTACTTGGAGAGTGGTGAATGAGTGGAATAAGCTTCCAGAGTCTGTTGTGGGTGCTACGACCGTCAATGAGTTCAAGGCAAGATATGATAGATACTGTGTGAATGTTGAATAGTTGTTCCAGACATGATGTTAGGGCCTCCCTCGATGAGTCTGTCGACTCCTTGGAGTTTCCCGGAACAATAATAATAATTATAAGAAGAAATTGGGGGGTCATCTTATACAACCGACATAAGCTTAAAACCTAAAAATAGCCTAAAATTTTGGTCTCGTCTTATACGCCAACATATACAGTATATTGTCCAACGTATCCTGAATATAAGGAGTGGGAATGATTTTGCTGTGATCTTGTGTGTGTTGGTTGCAGGAGTTGAGTGTTGGGGGGGGATACAGTATTTTCCCTATTTTATAAAAGTTCTAACTACTGGCAAAAAGTGTTGCAAGGTATCTGAACTTAGTTTCAAGGGCCGTGTCATTTGAACAAATAGTGCTAGCTGTATGCAGTTTTGAGGATGCCATAGTGAAGGCTGGGTAGTGGTGTGATTGCTTATGTAAATAATTTCCTGTATGTGTGTGGGTTTTCTATAAACATGAAAGGATAACAAATTATTTGGTAATCATATCATTAGTGTGTGTCTAGAAAGAAGAAATAACTGTTACTTTATTTTTCTATCATGGAGTGTACTTTTGGATGTTGGCTGTTTAAAATGTGCT
The DNA here is from genome assembly GCF_054136105.1 of Typopeltis vanoorti. NCBI lineage: Eukaryota > Metazoa > Arthropoda > Arachnida > Uropygi > Thelyphonidae > Typopeltis > Typopeltis vanoorti. The sequence continues at coordinate 74,585,309 of NC_143568.1, read as the reverse complement.
AAAAATGTATCTAATATACTTAAGCCATGAGACCAAATAAAAATATCATCTGCATAGCCAAACTATTTGTGTTGCTGTCATGAATGCTTAGTTTTCTAAATGCTCCATAAAGAAATTGGCTAGTGGGAGGGAAGTAGAAGGAAATCCATTGCAGTCCCATCTAACTGTTTGTATATTTTTCCTTTCCATGAAAAATAACTAGAAGAAATGGAGAATTTGAATAATTCAAAAAAAAAGTTAGAGGAGAAGTCTGGCTAAATAAGCAAGAGTCTCTGTCAAAGGTACACTAATAACAGTGATGTAATGTAACTCACCTTCAGTTGAAAAAGCCCATAAAAGGATTCGGCTCATCACGACGAGAAGTGAACTCAGGTCTTTTCCAATTAAAGGGTGCAATGTTCCACTGTTCTGCCATTTGCGCTAAGGAGGCTACATGTTTGTTGAATTCTGATCCTGGCGGTGTTATACAATAAAGCTTTATTTACAAATTAAAAATATCATTTTTGAATAGCAAAAATGCTATTCAAAAATGATATATATATTCAAAAATTTTATATATATATACTATAATATATATAAAAGTCAGTGTTTGTTTTGCAAGTTTAAGTTGTTTGGGAATACTTCATGAGGAAGGCAGAGAACAGAGGTGGATGGAATAAAATACAAAGAATATAAGCAATTGCATCCACCTCTGTTTGGGAATACTTCATGAGGAAGGTACAGCCTTCCTCATGAAGTATTCCCAAACAACTTAAACTTGCAATACTGTCAGGGATAAAGGGATACTGAGCAACAGCTGCTCTTGTATTAACAGGTGCAACAGAAAATGGAAGAACGATGGTTGCCAATTCACTGGAGCAGTGACCATGGAAGTAGTAGAATAGACACAGTGCTGAAACACTACACCTCTGTGATAGAGGGGATCATCTACGAGCCTAACTGCTCACCTCAGGATGACATCAAGGATTTTAAGAGATGTGTCAGATACACCACTCCAAATGTGAGCAACATTCTAAACATGGGTGGATTTGGGATTTACATACAGAAAAGTTTGCTGGGTGTAAAATGTGCTCTTGTATTAACATCTTCTTGTATTCTTGAATGCTGAGGAGGCTATTGATGTGTTTATGCCAGGAAAGAGTGAAGATAAACATTAGTCCAAGCAGAGAGATTTCATCTTATCTGGTGATTTGTGTATTACTGAAGAGTAGTAAGAGTAGGTGTGCTGTGAACTCTATACAAATAAAGGCAGGACTGTGTTTTGATAGCTTTGAACATGACAATGTTGTTTTACACCCATTGAAAGATAGTATGTAGATCGATATTTAAGGCTCTAGTTGTAGATGACCTTGTAGCCTGGGATATCAGAGTGCTGCATGATCTATCAAATGAGTAGGATGAGTGGAGAATACTATCATTTGCAAAGATGTGGATAAGATTAGTGGTCATTGTGAGGAGGTCATTTATGTACAGGAGAAAGAGAGTAGATGATAAAACAGAGCCTTCAGGCACTCCAACATTGATGGTGAAGTTTGAAGCGAGGAAGCCATCTGTCATGACTCACAGAGAATGACCAGACACACACACACACACATAGTTAAAAGCTTTGGAAATGTCAGGGATGATAGTACAAGTTTCTCTGAACCTTTCCATGTTACATATCCAACAGTGGGTGATGTAAACTAAAAGGTTAGCTATGGATCTTGAATGACAGAATCTATACTAGTGGTCGTTGATTAATTGGGGTCGTGGAGGAGTGGGCTATTCATCACTTTCTACATTATGTTGGAGAAGACAGAGATGATGGCAATTGGTCAGTGATTGACAGCAGACTTCTATTGCCCTTTTTTGGGAAGAGGATGGGTATGAGATTGCTTTCATGCATTGGGATAAGTACCAGATATGTATAATAAATTATAGAGATGATACAGGACGGATGTTAGCTCTGAAGCACAATGTTTGAGAACAAATGGATAGATGTTATCAGGACCAGAAAACTTTTTAGTATCCAAGTTATTGAGTAGTTTTCTGATGTATTTTTGTCCAAAAACTATAGGAGGCATATGGAAAGGTGGAGACACATTTTAGTCAAATCTTGAAAATAGCAGTGATGGAATACAAACAGAAATAAAAATAAAAAAAAAATGGGTAGATGAATTAAAAATTGATACAAGCCCACCATCTATCTAAATTGGAGATTTTAAAAAAAAAAGCTATTAAAGAAATGAAAAATTGGAAAGCGGGAGGACATGATGGTATACTGACAGAGGTTCTAAAATCTAACACGACAACAATCACAGATATGCTCTATCCACTATTCCAAGATATCTGGGAAAAGGAGACATTCTCTAAGGATTGGAATACAGGAATAATAATAAAAAATACCAAAGAAAGAAGAAAGGAGATTTAGGAAACTGTAATAATTGGAGGGGCATAAACCTGCTATGTGTCATTAGCAAAATTATTCTTACAAGAATCTTTAATATTTTAGATGAGAGCAGTTTGGTTTTAGGCCAAATAGATCATGTATAGACCACATTAACACCTTAAGAATAATAACTGAACAGTCAAGTGAATTTAACTCTCCTGTATATTTGCTGTTTGTGGAATATGAAAAAAAACCTTAGATTCCATTGTCAGAAATTGTGTGTGGAATGCACTTCAAAACAAAGGAATTCCACAAAAAATAATAAATCTCATACAGGAAGGATATAGCAAAGTCCATGATGGATATTTGTCATAACCCTTTCAAACTGTATCTGGAGTGCGACAAGGATGTTTGCTATCTCCCTTATTATTTATATTGATGCTAGATCAAGTTCTAGAACAGACAACAATGAAACATGCCAAAGGAATATGATGGAAAATAAAACTTTGGGTGATCTAGACTATGCAGATGATGTATGTCTAATTGCTCATAGACATGCAGATATCCAAAACAAACTAACCACATTACAAGAATCACTGAAAGTCGGTTTGAAAATAAATACAAACAAAACAAAAGAAATGAAAATCAATGTGAACAACAAGGCACCAAGTACAATTGAAAATGGAAAAATCGAAACTGTTTCACATTTTACATATCTTGGCAGTATTTTATCTGCAGATGGAGCAGCAACTAGAGATGTTGACATAAGGATTCAAAAGGCAAGAAGTGCATATACTAAACTTAGTAAAGGATGGAAAATGAAAAGTATTCACACAGATACAAAATTAAAAATATTTAATGCATGTATTAAATCAGTTCTTTTATATGGATGCAAAACGTGGCTGGTTTCAAAGAAAACTACAAACATTCATAAACCGATGTCTGCGGAATAACATACTTCGAATTTGGTGGCCACAAATTATTACTAACAAAGATCTCTGGAAAAGAACAAATCAGCAAAAAGTCAACCTTGAAATCAGAAAACAAAAATTTAGATGCATTGGACATACACTCAGGAAAGATCACAAAGAAATCTGTCATGCAGCCCTGGAATGGAATCCACAAGACAAGAGAAAGTGTGGCCGTCCTAAAAATACATGGAGGAGATCAACTTTAATAGAATGTGAGAAGAGTTCTGATGAACTAAGACCAATAGCAAGGATAAGGAACCAATGGAAAGCATTGACAGATTCCGATGTTGTACCTGATGGAATCTGGAAAAAAACGAATAGTGGATTCAACGTAATAGGTATTGCATCTAGGCTGGAAGTTAAATTTGTAAACAACATTATGACATAATAGTACATCGCTCTATGTTACTGTGGTTTTATGTTTTAGTAAGTTTTGTAGTTCATTAGCAGTGGTGAAGACATTTTGTATCTTGAATATTTCAAGTGCTTAGTAAGTGTTATGAATGTAAAAGAATTTTCAGATGGCATAAATATTTGATTTTTTATTGTGGAATTGAGGGCACATAATTTTTGGCCAAATGAATTAAGAATATCTTAACTGTTAAGGATATTTCCAGAAATTGGAAGATATCTTTAAGGCATGTGATTTAAGCAGTGGGTCTGGATGAATATTTGTACATGTCATGAATTTTTTTATATAGTAAGGATGATAAAAAGAGAAATGTGGGTAATTATTTGAGTAGTATTATGATGATATGATCTAGTTAGTCAAGTTTAAAAATTTATGGATTTTTTTTATCTTCATATTCGATAGAGAATTGTAATTTGTGGCTAAAGGTATTTAAAGAATGAAATAGTTTTTGTTTAGCATTCTCATTACCAATAAACAAGGCATCACAACATATGTTAGTCATGAGCATGCCATGCAGCAAGCTCATGACTAGCTTTAATATTCTTTATGTAAATGTGATCCACCAAAAGGGCCAACACACCATCATAATGCTTGCTAGTTTCCAAAATGTGTTTTATATCTACCTTTTGATATATCATTACTCATGTATTTAGTTTTCACTTTCACACTGTCTTCTCAATCTTACATCATTTTTCAGCTGTTTTTTTTTTTTTTTTTTTTTTTAAATTAATCTAAATAACACCATAATCCTGATCTCCATAATATTCAGCTTAGCTTTTATTTATTATCTGATAGTATGCCAATATTCATGAACTAGAGGATTAACATTCAGTGAAAAGTGAATAGAATTAAATGATAAAAAGAAATGTTTCACTAGCTGGGAATAAAACTTAAAAGAAGTCACTAAGAGAATTTAGTTCTTACACTAATAACTGTGCTTGACTAATGTACTCTCATAGTCTTTACCAATAAACTAAGGAGTCCAAAGACTCATCGTGTGAGGGCACTCTATTCCACTCTGCCAAATACATCTCACCTACTAATTAATTCTCCCACTACCACATTAACGCCATCTACCACCCATCACCACTACCAACAATAATATTTTTTGTCTGTAAATTGTGTGTGTTCTGGTGGCCAATATTCATGGCAACAGTATATAGACTTGAATATAACTGATGTAATTTAATATAAAAGTACAGCTAGTCTTGGAGTAAGGATAACGAATGATTACTCAGGTGGTCTACTGAGAGAGAGAGAGAGAGAGAGAAAGAAAAATGAAACTATTTCTTAAGGGTGTTCTAGATTGAACATATTGGATAATATGTGACACAGCATTCAAATCTTGACCTCCACAGGATACTGGAGTCATTTTTATATAAGAGTGATTATTATGTAGATAACTAAAGTCTATGCAAGGATGGGATACAAAGCATGCAAGAAGGAATTTTGAAGAAGGCAGAGGAGATGAGAGTGGTGGTGGACAGGGACCTAAAGTTTAGGGATCACATTTTTAAAACTGTGAATACATTACGACAGATTATGGTAATGATGAGAGGATCTTGATATGTAGAAGTTAAGTTATGCATCCAGTGTATAAAGCTTTGATCATGCTACATATACACTATCTACCAATAATTATCCAAACACTTTAGCAATTTACAATTGATACTACCAGCAGCCAAACCCTAATATCAGGTGTCTACCTTTAGCTTTGATCACCTCCTGCACCCTTTGAGAGAGGCTTCCCACCAATGTGCAGCAGACATCAGGTGGAATTTGTCTCCATTCCTCCATCAAAGTACTGGGTTCAGCGACAGGTCAAGGACGTGCTGCTCTAGACCTCAATCGCCGCTCCAATTCATCCCAGAGGTATTTTATGGGATTGAGGTCAGGACTCTACGCAGGACAGGGCAGTCATTTAACACCCATCTCTTCATACTATTCCATAACAGTTGCAGCTTTGTGGCATGGGGCAGTGTCGTCTTGATAGTAACATGGGTCCGTTCCATAAAAACTCCACAGTGTAGGCAGCACCTGATTATCCAGAATATCAAGGAACCATGGACAATGATCAGTTGTCCCACTACAAATCAGCTGAATGCACCTACACATAACTCCTCCACAACCAACTTTATTGTGGGTACAACACACTAGTTGTAGATGCAGCCTAGCTGCATCTACACCCACACCCTACCATCAGACTGGAAACAGGTGAACCTTCATTCATTGCTCCAGAGTACCGTTTTCCACTGGTCAATTGTTCAGTTCACATGCTCTTTGCACTAGGCCAGACGAGCTGCCTTGATCGCGAGACAATTATGGGAATGGAAGGGGGAGGGAAGATATGCTTGAGACATGTAAGTTAATAAAGGACTGTTACCATGCTACTGTAAAAGAGTAACATGGTAACATTCAGTGGCACACTCAGGATTTAATCTTGGAGGGGCCGAGTTGAGTAGACGTTTTGCAAATACACACTACACATCGCATACTACCTATAACTGAGCATCTGCAGTGATTGCTAATTCATAAGTAGCACACAACATAAATTAAAAAAATGAATTTTAATTAGGAAAAGATTTTTGGAAATTTTTCTAGTGTTTTTTCCTTTTCTTTGGGTGGTGCTCGGGCCCCTTGGCCCTCCCTCTGGGTGCGCTACTGGTAACATTATTACTGTGGAAGAGAATTTTCATAGAATGGAAGGAGGCAAGGGAAGAACAAGATCATCTCTGGAAGCTGTATAAAGAGGGTTGAACCAAGGGATGAAGAGCAGGCGCTTTGCATTGAAAGTAGCTGGTGAGTGGAATGCATTGCCTAAGGGATAAGTGTGGAAACATTTGAATGAGTTTAAGGTACAGTTTGATGACCTTTTTTGTGTGATAATAAGAATTGCCCACAACGAGTCTTTTGACTTGATGGAGATCTAATGTCAATAATATGAGGAAATCAATGATATGGATACAAGTGGCTATCTAATCTCATAACTACCAGCAAGTTGTGTATGGAAGAGCAAAAAAATATTCCAGAAAAGAAAAGTAATAACAGTGACATGCCACAGAATTTGGTTCGTTGGCCATCGTACTGTCCAACTTATTTTCTAATGTAAAAATATTTATTTCACATTCTTCTACAAGCCTTTCCTCTCCATCCTTTTTGTTAAGCTGCTTTTAATCTTAGTTTTCCTACATTTTTTTCTATGTATTCTTTTTAAATTCTTTCCTTGCCTCTTTTGTTATGCTGCTTTTAAAACAATTTACCTTTCCTATGTTTTTCTCTATATATTCTCTAAGAGTACATGTAGATTTACATCAGCCATGAACTTATTCACACATCCAATGGGTCTGTAAATAAATGGATTAGGAGCGAGATAGATGAACAGAGGAAATAAGCAAGCAGTGTGAGAAAAGATGTTATGGAGGCACAAAACATTTTATAGTAAATAGGTGCATGAAGAATATAAACTGCAGGCCACAAAGTTAACAAGCATAATATAAAAAAAGTACAGTAGGAGACTAGCCAGTCAAGTTAAAGATAATCTGAGGGGATTCTTCTGCTATGTGGCAAACAAGAATAATCGTGGAAGGTGACACTAGGAGATAGTTATTGTAACAAAGTAACCATAGCCAAGGATACAGTGGAGTTCTTTAATGAGTACTTTATCCATGTATATATTATTATGCTGGTGTAAATAATGCTGCACAATATGCAGAAGGGAGACAAATAGTAGAGGAATTAGAGGTGTTTCAAGCATTGTTTGGGTTATATGTTAACCAGCATTGTTCTAGGAGAAGTTTCCAATTATGGACTAGTCTGTATATTTGCAGTTGTAGTCAGGATATTAGGGAAACTGATTAGGAATAGAATAGAATACAAGAATACATCATAGAGAGTATAAGATTCTCTATGAAGATCAGCATGGGTTTGTGACATGAAGGACAGATATTTTTTTAGCACTCTGCTTATATTTTATGATAAGGTGACAAATGTGTTGGATAAGGGAGATTCATATGCAGCAATATACTTGGACTTGGTAAAGGCATATACCAAGTCCAAGAATATTGCCCCAACTTGTCATATTACCACATGACAAATTGGGGTATAACCTGCACAATACTGGGTTGGATGCAGATTGGTTTTCTAAATGATATCAGCAAATTGTGTATAAACAGGACTCGACAAATGCTCGCCAACTAGCCAATGACAGGTCAATTTAGCCAGCTCGCAAGAAGCTGCAGACCAGACAAAATAAAATATTTTTTATTTCATAAAAAGTAACTTACATTTTTTTAACTTTAAAAAAAACATAAAAGAATACGCATAGTTTAAAGTACCATTCTAATAACAAAAATTAATGTAATTTTTTTTTTCAAAAAAAAATCAATGTTGTTTTTACTATTCTTCCTATTATTATTTATTGAGTTCTCCTTACTGGAATGGTTATCACAGAAAGGAAATATTCTCAAACAATGATAACTTATTGGAACATATCATTGTTAAAGGAGGAACAAGTACTTCTCTCTCTCTCTCTCTCTTTTTTTTTTTTTTTTTTTTTTTTTTTTTTTTTTTTTTTTTTTTATGTGGCAGATTTTGCATAATTTATAGATCCCTGGATAAGATGGAGCAGTGTCTTAGAAAAGGAAGATGACCAATGGCATGTTTCAGGATTCTGTGATTGGGTCCTCCCTACTGTTTAACATATATTTGCTAATGATATTGCATCTCTGTCGCACAATTGGAAGAATGACAGTATGTTGCACCCTTCGATTGGAAAAGGCCTAAGTTCAATTCTTGTCGTGACGGGAGGAATCTTTGTATGTGTTTTTTTTTCAATTGAAGGTGAGTTAGCCAATCTCATATGGAGGTAGCAGGGTTTTTTCCCCTCCTGGAAACTCGGGTTTTTCATCCTGCATACAGACAAAGAGTCATTGGTGTAGATGATGGAGACAGATGGAAGTGGTGGAGACATGTTATAGTGCCCTCCCTCAATGAGTCTTTGGACCCCTTGGAGATGCCATGAAATAATAATAATAATAATAAATAAATATTGCATGTGAATTGGCTGGGGATCTTCAAATGTTTTCTAATAATGCAAAGTTAGACCGAATTATTAGGAGTACTGCCAATATTAATTCTCTAGAGGAGTGGTTCCCAACCTTTTTCCACTTGTGTACCCCTTTTAAACCCATTTCTATAAATTGTACCCCTTGTTTTTAAAATAGCTGTTTTTAAATACTGACATTTTTGTTCAGTGCCTATCTTAATGTAAAATTGTTTACTTTACTTGTTTTTCCACCATTACTGATTATTTTCATGTACCCCTGAATGGCCCATCACATACCCCCCGGGGGTACGCATACCACCTGTTGGGAACTGATGCTCTAGAGTAAGACCTGAATAGACTCCAGCTTGAAGTTGTAGTTTCCATCATCAAATTCCTGACATAACACCCTCAGGGGGTATTATGATAATACTACATGAAAAAGTTACTTCATTACTAACTTCCTATCAACAGTTTTCCTCCAAATTAATCTGTTATCTGTCAACATTCCAATATTATCAGATCTTACGTTTCTGTCTTTTGTGTTTCTGTTTCTTTTTATTGTGTTGATCCACTAACATCTTGGGCTTCCTCTGGGTTGTTTTCCTGCCATCCTGGCAAGGAACACTTGTTTTGCTAATCTTTCCTCTCCCATTCTGTTTACGTGGCCATACCATCCTGAGATTAGTTCTACTAACACATTCCTGAATGCTAAAATATCCAGTTCTTTCCTAATATGCTCATTTCAATATGATACTGCAACTGATGCCATTTGTTCAGTCTTCTAATTTTTCTTAGGACTCATATCTGTGGTCTCTAGTCTTTGATCAAGAATTTTATTTCACCAGTCTGTTTGGCCAAGTGGTTAACGTATCCGATCTTCAGCCAAAAGGCTGTGGGTTCGAATCCCACCATGGGTATGGATGTTTGTGATTGTCTGTGAAAATATTAGTGGTGGGCAGTAGATGGCATTGGTGTAGTTGCGATTCGCTGTAGTTGGTGGATTGAGTGGTGGAGAGTTGTAGAGTAGGTACCCTCCCTCGATGAGTCTTTGGACTTCCTGGAGGTCACAAATAATAATAATAACCCAGCTCTCAGATCCATAATTTAAAATTGGTTTTAACAGTCTTGTATACAGCTCGTTTACAGTTTTGACTAATTTCTTTCTTATTCCTCATACATTTATTCAGCTGACATCCTACCACACCAACTTAGCTAATTCTGTTGTCTATATCCAAACTTAATTTGCCACTTTCACTAAAAACTGTGTTTAAATAACCTGAGATTTTTACTTGTTCTATAGGTTTTCCACTCAAAATGCAGCTGATGTTTTCAATGTTTCTGCCTATTTTCACTGTCTTTGTCTTTTTAACTCGGCACTGGTGAGGTGAGAAAATGTAACAAAAGTAGTAAGGTGGGGTCCCACAGACCCACCCAAATAATGTAGTGTATTATAGAAATCCATATCTTTTTAATCAATATTAGATTACATATTGTTTAAGTGTCCTGTAATTTTACAGAATAAAAATGCAGATCCACAAAATTAAATTTTTATTACCCAAAAAAACTTAACTAATTAAACATCTTTATTTTTACTTTTAGCGTCATCTGTAAGTTGACATAACCTCTGTTCTTCCTGCTAGTAACTCATCTGGTAAAAAAAAAAAAAAAAAGATATTATTCTCAAAATGCCCTCTAAATATTTACGAAAACGTATTTGCTTATAGTTGGCTTGTAAAAATATAGAGGACACAGCAGTAATGATAATATTTTAGTAGAATATACATGAAAACAACTTATGTTTCAGAAGTAAATATAGTCACACTTTTGGTAAGGTAGGGTCTGGTGGATCCCAGCACACTTTGCACCTCTGCACACTAAACTTGCTTCCGTGCAATAGCCTGTCGTCTATGGCATTGAGTAGCAGGTTACGGAAGGGAAGCTATACTGAGGCATGTCTAATCTATACCCTTGTCAAAGTTTGGTCACCTAGTTTTCATTGTGATGTGGAAACATTAGAGAGGATCCAGAGATGAATGACCAAAGTGATATCAACATTCTAGAATGTTGGCTGTGCAGAGCAGATGAAAAAATGTTGATTTCCCCTGAAAGTTATGTAATAAGGGCACAAGAAGTAGATTTTTTACATTGAGAGTGGTTGGTGAGTGGAACACATTTTTAGAATGCATCGTGAATACAGAAAGTGTAAAATGATTTCAAGGTCAATATGATAGGCATGTTGCTAGTTAAGCAGGTCTATTACAGTGAGTCTACTGACTCCATGGAAATTACTGTAACAATAATATGAGTGCATGCTAGGATTAGTATTGCACTAGAATCACATCCTAGTGCATACTAAGCGCTAGACTCCATGTTAGACGAACATAAACAGTATTTGAAATGTCTACAACAATGGCCGAGCTTGTTTCATGCTGCCAAAATTATCCACGGTTATTCTCTGAATGAGTAACCTGAATACTTGATGAAATATCAAAAATGAAACTGTTATATTGTGTGGGTATGCTTCAAACCCAAAGTTGAATTCTTTTTACTATGAAATACGCAACACTGAACCAAAGATTGACTTGATATAAGTAACAACTTGAATGTAATGTATAAACTATTATACAGAATATATATATATATGTATAATATAAGCAATTTCTTTATCCATGATATTAATTTTATAATACCTTGAAATCACTGGCTCCAGAGTTGATACGTCCTTGGTTCTCTACTAAAATAGTAATGACCTGGTCTCTGTTTAATAACAAAGGAATAGAAAGAATATCTGGTCTACTTAGAATGCCTCTAAATTCTTTGTCCACAAAAATATAACCTCTGTCATGAAGGTCAGGAATACTTAGAACAGCTGGATCAGTAGGAATAAAGTCTATCAATACTGAGTAAGCACAAAATCCAGATGCCAAGCTAAGTGCTTCAAATGTTTTTGGATACTTTGAGAAAATTGGAGGTGGTCCTCCTAAAAAGGGAAGACTATCAAGCAAGGATGAAACAAATTTCAATTTAAGAGGACCTGTAGCCAATTTAGGTGATGGATGAGGAGGTGGTCCAGGAGGGAGTGGTGCATATTTAGCTATTACTTTACGTATGGCAGTATACAAAGGAGTGGGATCACCTGCTTCAGATAATGGTGCTCCATAATCATAGCTAGTTGGCTGCGGAAGGTATATTTCATTGGCGCCATTGGTAAATCCAAAATTAGTTCCCCCATGGAACATATAGAAATTAACTGAAGCATTTGTTGACAATATTTTATCTAGAGTTGCACATATTTTTGCAGCACTCACATTTGCATGTGGTTGTCCCCAATGGTCCATCCAACCAGGATAATACTCAGTAACTATAAGTGGCCCTCGGTATTCAAATAAACGAACAGTATCAAATGCTAGTTGAACATCTTGGTCAGATCCAAAATCTGCAGTTGTCAGCACACCATCTATGTTGTCACACATATAAACTGGTACACTAGGAATATCAGTTTTGAAAATAACAACATTAGGGCCAAGCAAAGAACGAATCAAATCTCTTAAATGAGTCATATATTCAAAATCACAACCATGTTGTCCATATTCATTTTCCACTTGGACTGTTATGATTGGTCCTCCATTTTCATAAAGCAGTGGGCGAACAAGCGGTAACAATACCTTAAACCATCTATCTACATATTTTAGATATGTTGGATCACTTGATCTTAATACTATGGATGGTTTTTTTTTAAGCAGCCAGTAAGGAAAACCTCCAAAATCTCTCTCTGCACAAATATAGGGACCTGGACGAAGTACAACCAATAAACCTAGCTGAGCTGCAGCCTTAAGAAATGAAACAATATCATAGTTATCAGCAAAGTTATAAACACCTGGCTGTGGTTCATGGCCACTCCATTCGACATATGTCTGTATAGCATTCAGTCCGGCTGCTTTCATCTTTAGCATCCTGTCTTTCCAGTAAGCTGGTGGAATGCGAAAATAATGAAGGGAACCAGAAATATACCGAAAAGGTTTACCATCTTTTAGAAAACAATTCCTATGATCATCGACAGTAAAAGAACAATCTGCATATAAAAATCCAAAATGTAACAAAATTAGAAATGAGCTTAATGCCAGTGAGGTCTTCATTATGCTGATGACTTTATTGGGTATCAGATCTCCTGCGAATCTATTAAAAAAAAAAAAGAGAAAAAAAAATACCTTCTTATATTTATGTGCAATATTACACTATTGTAGAAAGAAAAAATCAACTTATATATCTGCAGTATTATAAATCAGTTAGCATTACATTATTTATCAGACTGGGTGGCTAATTTGAATAGTACTACTCTTTAACCAAAAGTGTGGAGTTCAAATCCCATTGTGGCATGGATGTTTGTGGAAGGCCTTAGGTGGTAGACTATGATCACTCCACTTATTGGCTTAAAGCCAATAAGTGGAGTGATGATAGTCTACTACATCCATATTTGGTCTCTAGAATGAGTGTTCTTATCTAATCCTTAGCCTTCTCATGGTACTATAGATCAACAACCTTTCTCATGGGAGAAGCTGAAATTTTTAAAAAAAATTATTATCGGGCCTCCATGGAGTTAGACTCATCGTGACAGGTTCACATCCTCATGAAAAAGATAATCAAATCATGTTTTAAACTCATTTAGGTTTAAGGCATGATTCAATGATCATCTCAGTCATATCCTCTCTCCATGTTATATTCACTCTGCAAATTGCATTCCCTCACAGCCGCACTTACTATACTTTCAGGCAATGCATTCCACTCATCAACCACTCTCCATGCCAAGAACCTGCTCCTCATTCCCTTGCTCATACCTTCCTTATACAGCTTTCAGGTATAGCCTCTTCTATTTTATCCTTGTCTCCCTCTACCCTATGTAAAATCTCCTCCACATTTGGTAATAATCCCTCACATATGTTTCAATCATGTCCCCTCTCCTCCTCCTATTCACCCTGCAAGTCACATTCCCTCAATCAGTTTTCATATCCCACTTCCACAGACCTGAAATTAGTCAGCCTTCTCTGGACCATCTCTAATATATCCTCATCCCTTTGAAAACCAGGTGACTGAATCTGCAAGCAGTAGTCCAGCCTGGTCAAAACCTTATACAAGAGAACCAGAACCTTTTTGCTTCTGCATAGTCTACTGACATCCTCCTTCAAGGCCATAACATCAGTTCTGCTCCTCGCAGTTCTTTCCAACTTTGCATCAGCAAAAACTACATATTTCCAGGCTAGGCCTGTCCCAATTACAAGTTACAATAATGGACCCAAGATAGACCCCCCCCCCCGATACACCACTAGTGATCTATTCCTCTTTTAGGATACCACTCCCCTCCCCCATTACAACCCACTGATACTTATCTGACAGCCTATCCAACTCATTAGTCTCTTATCCATTCCCACCATTTCAATTTAGTCAGCTTATCGTGTGGAAATCTATTGAAGGCCTTTGAAAAGTCCAAGTAAATTTGTCACTGGTTGTAGTACATAACAGATTGCTAAAATACGACCTCCCCTAACAAACTCATGCTCACTGTCCTGTCAAGTGTCATCCCCATCCAAGAGGTTGACTATTATGGATCTCTACTTGAGGATCCATAATGTGCAGTAGAATGATAAGTTGGCGAGGCTCTAATCTCTTCCATCTCACAGTTAAGTATCCTATGTCTGTAGATATGTGTATTCATGGGATCAGTTTGCCTGTTTTAAGGGATGAAAAACCTGAGTTTCTAGGAGAAAAATCCTCCACTTCCATATAAGACTGGCTAACTTACCATTTGATTGAAAATGATACACCTGATAAAGGTTCCTCTCATCACAGACGGGATTCGAATCCAGGTCTTTCCAACCAAAGGGCTTGTCTATACCAACTGAGCTATGGAGACTCCTATGCCAACTATCAAAGTGGCATAGGAGGCTTTACAAGAATTCCAGATACATAGATTGGCCTATAATTTCTAGCCTGTCTTATTCGTCCCCTCCCCCCTTGTGAAACAGAACAATTTTTAACATTTTCCACTCCTCTGTGACTTATAAACAGATGTCCCAGGAATTAATGATCTAAAGCATTTCTTCCAAAACACAAGGTGATATACTGTCACGTCCTACTGCCTTATGAACATCAAGTTTACTTAATTCATCATATACCTCCTACTTATTTACCATCAGTCACTCTTCCACCATGAATACTTCAACTATATCCTTTGCATCAGTTACCAATCTACCACTGTCATTGACTATCGTCATCATCCTTCCATAGTCATTCTTTCTGCTACTTGCCACATATCAAAAGAACTTGCTGAATTGGCTAATTTCTGGTCATTCTGCACTTTTGCTGTCTTCACCAAGTTGCATCCCTAGCTTTCTCTCTCTGTATGCTTCATGCAACTGATTATTACCAACATTCATCTTCTTTTGCCTCAATATTACTTCCTTCTTGTTCCAGATTGCTTAATATCTTCATCCATCCTTTTTACTCATACCTTATTTAGCCTTTTGACCTTTGGAATACTTTGTAAATAAATAACTAAACATATATTCTGAAGTGTAACAGGTGACTCATGCTTTTGTTTAATAGAAAGAGACAAATGCTTAGGGATAATAATTCAGTAAATTTTATTTATTGTATTAATATTTTGCTTCGGTCCTCAAAGCATCTTCGCATGCACGTTCTCAGAAGAAGGAAAACAATAGCCTGACATGTAATCTATTGTCTTGAGTGGCGTCCTCTTTGAGCATAGAAAGATGAATTATTGGAGTGATGGTCCCATACTGCTCTCTCAGATTTTTAATAGTTTAAGCTGCCATGTTTATTTAGGTTGATGAGAATGTAAAGTAGCGGAGCTACCAATAATTTGAGAGACTATGTTCACGAGACCATCAATCCAACAATAAAAATTACCTTCCTTACTGTATCTGTTGAGCAGTTAGGATTGTGGGATCATACCAAAGGGTTTGTCTTTTAAGAATGGGCTTGTGTGAGTAGAATCAAGTTCATACAGTACATACGTAATCTATAATCTCCTTGACAACCAATCAATAAAAATCCACTACTTTCCTGTGAAATTGCTAGAACAAATGAATAGTGACTGATTAACAAACATGGCGATTTCGCCTTTTTTCTAAGTCACCAAACTTTTCTTTATTTTATTTTTTTTAAATTTTTTTTTTTTAATGCATATGCATTTTCTAACAATTACAATTATTGGTATTCCTAGAAAGGAATTTTGGAGGTCATCAACATTTTCTAATATCTTTCATTATTATTATTGTTGTTGTTCAATATTTACATTTCGTACGCTGATGAGCTGGTAATTTTTATTAATTACCATCCCACAGTCTGAGAAAATATGCAGATAATCGAGAGAGAAAAATGCAAGTAGCGCTCAAAGACTGACCTTTTTCAATGTATAAATAGTACAGCTTATCATCCATGATTCTTGGTAGTATTTTCACCGCTGTCATTCCAAAGGTGCCTATTTTGTTGATATACTCATTAATTTCAAATTTTTAAGCCAATTCCGTAAAACTTTGTTATCAGTGCTACAAGCAGCAACCGCCGCCGCCTGTGTACTTTACACTTCACTCCGTACAACATAGTAACCATTGCCGGTTTGTCGACAGAACTGTCGCCAAGCAACAGCGTAACACAGCGATTACTACAATCAAGGTTATTCTACTACTCTAATAACCTTGACTGAGAACAACATCATAATTAGGCGAGGAAGCAAATACTGTCCAATGACATTCAACTTTATGAATTAAATAGCTATAGTTGTTTATCAAGCAAAACTGCAGTTCCAAAAACGAAACGGAAAGCGTGATCGTGCTTGCTACATATACCGTCAACAGCACGTGAAATTAATTAGGTATTTTCAGATCGCACTATTTCTAAATAAATATATTTAAGATAAACACAGGAAATTTCATACTTTTATTAAAGATCTCTACTGATAAGTTTCCTTCCAAAATAAAACTTAGTAGCAAAGTTTGCAATTTTATGTGTTTAGTTCACAGTTCAAACGCTCTAAATTTTTATACATCGGATAAGTATGAAATTTCAAAATGTATAAAAAAATGAGCGTTTGAACTAAAGCTTATGAACCAAAATTTCTCCTGAGCTGCGTGATATATATATTTATACCCTTCTACTCATCAAATATTTTTTTTGACAACTATTTAAATAATTCAAATTATTAAATAGTCATTTTTGTTTTTTTATTATGGAACCAGAAATGTTTAATTTTAATAGCATCGGGAGGAGAGTACGACAGACTTGACGCCATCTCGTGATCCTGAACCTTAATTCATATTATTTTTGAAACGGTGACTAAATTAATTAAATTATTAACAAAATTATGGAAATTGCCAGGCAGCCAGAGATCATGTCTACTGATGATTTTGAAAAGATCAGGACACCATCTCGTGATCTTAAACTCCATTTCATATTTTATGGTTGATTTTTTTTCTGAGCCTCGGTTTTAAAACTCCAGTTTCTAGGAGGGAGAAAATCACTGCTTTCCTGTGCCAAAGATTGATCAACTCGGAAGGAAAAAACCTAGAAAAGAAAGAAACTTGGAACTTTTTATCGAAAAAAAAAACAATCAAACCAGCCAGAACACACAGTTTGCACAAAAATACACTGTCCTCTTTATATTTAGCCTTAGTCAACGAATATAATCGAACAACCTATAATGGACTTTCGTCTAGCTAGATGATAAATTTTATTAGGCGGTTAACCTAGAGTACACTAGAAGTAACATATCAGGTGGGTGGATTAATGTTAGATAATCTGCAAACCCTCTTCTGAAGTCCACTCATGGAAAAAAATTTTTCAAGCAATTTCATACCCCTTCCATTAAATAGGCTAATAATCTTAAAGCATATAAAATATGCATTGGCTATAATTCCAACATAAAGATGAGTTAGCCAAGCGCATATGGGGAAGACGGTAATTTCTTCCATGAAATCTCGAGTTTTTTTGTTCTGCAAAGCAAGCAAACTGGCCAGAAGAACACAGATATACACACAAAATACACTGACCTCATAACCTTAGTTGCTTCAGGCAACCTGATCCGACATAAAACAGTTCCAGAAAATTGCCTCCATAGTACAGTTAAAAGAACAACACAACATGCATTCTTTGATTGGAAAAAACCCACTTTCAGCTCTCATCACGAAGAGAGCAAACTGAAAGTAAAAAGGATCTCATATACAGGTAGAAGTTTATTTATTTATTATTAATTTTATTTTATTCGTTTTTTTATTACTTTTTTTTTGTGCGTGAGTTTTTTCTCTCTTTTTTTTTTTTTTTCTGGAAACTTAATTTTTCATCCTGTAAACAGGCAAATCCGCTGGAAAATATACATTTTATATCTAGTAGCATAGATGATCTACTGAATACAAGGGATAGTACAGTGTTTCACGCAATGGTGAAGTGTCTGCAATATAGAATAACTTCGCGCGAGTATTTCAACTATGGAAGTATCATGCAATAGAAAACTTATACACATATGTTTGTAAGAGAGTGTGCGTGTGTAATATATACTCGAAACATATGAGTGAGAGAAAGAAATCTGCAAAACCAAAACATAGCACATTAATGTGTCATCTTTAATAAGATGAATATAATCAAACATGATTGGTTTTAAAAATAAATCGCGGCTAGAAATTATTTACAATATTATGAATAATTGTGAATAATTACATAAAAACAATTCCAAATTACACGTAACTTATTTTATTTATTTAAAATGTTGCTGCAAAGTCATATAATTTAAAAATTTTCACAATCATAAAATTTTTCTAAAGATCTTACTGGTACTAAAATTTATATCTCCGTTTTTTTAATAAATAAATCCGCTTATATTTTATTCCCGAAGAAAACTGTTGAAACCATTTAGTCCTAACTCATTTTTCTTTCAAGACCAGTGTGCAGCCAAACTCCATCCAACCAAAAATAGCTGGTCCGATATAATTTTGATAGGCATCCATCGAGAAGAGTATGGTAGAATTGCAGCATCTCGTGGTCCATAACCCGAATACTGTGTCTGAAATAGTGTGTGTTTAAGGATTATGGATCGCAAAATAGCGGCACTAGTCCGCTTCTCTTCATTGGACATCGTTTATAATTAACGATAGGCTTGGGTTGGCTACTGGTGGAGATTGAACTACCTCTTTAGTCTCCAAAAGTTACATAGCGCTAGCTACTCACTGTCATAAGAGAGTAGCTAGCCCTATGTAATAGAAATAGAAGGCACGACACAACATAAATTAAAAAAAAATGAATTTTAATTAGGAAAAAATTTTTGGAAAATTTTCTAGTGTTTGTTCCTTTTGCTTTTGGGGGGGGGGGGCAGATCCCCCCCCTTGGTAAAAGGTGTTAGCGGATTTATTTTTTTTATATTTTAGGGTGGGTCTCTCGTGTATAGAAGTGAGTAAAAAATGTGAAACGTAGACATTTTTTTTCACTTGTTTGCAAAGTATTAAATTGCATTTTTGTTTAACTCGATCCAAGTGGAAGCAAAGTTTGCGCGTGAAGTATCTCCACGACCAGGTTACGTGCATGTATACAGAGACTGTTGACTTTGCGTCAATTGCTATAGTATCCCATAATTTCGGCGGACCCTAGGTATTTTGCGGATGCAATAGCATATTTTTCGCCCCCTTCTCCCTAAAAAAACTTTTAATGACGTCTTTAAAGCCATGATGTTTAAGTTAGGCTTCAGCATGTCTAATCATAAATTCTAAATAGTAGCATTAGCTAATGAAACTTCATAAGTTAATGAAAAATTATCATAAACTATATTTTTTACAGAAAGAGAGACACAATTAACCCTTTAACGGCGGATGTTCTGAAAATGTGCATCCGCATGGGTGATTAAAATCAGTCGAAGACGAGTATTCGTCAAACGCAGAGTAAATGCAATTTTGCCGCACCAAAAAAACTTGTCGCCTGCAAATGCACGTGTTGATCGTCGGTAGAGCCTGCCCTGCCCGTAATTCAAAGAACACTGCCTTTTGGATGTGTGTATTGCTCAGCATTATTGAAGGCTTAGCTATTTAAATCGGTTTCGATTTTGTAAACAATGGGATCTCTTCCAAAAACCAAGTGATCCTACCAATGGCGCACTCAGGATTTAATCTTGGAGGGGGCCGGACGCTCAGGATTTAACCTTGGGGGGGGGGGTTGAGTAGACTACTTGCAAATACACACTACGCATCGCATACGACCTATGACTGAGCATCTGCAGTGATCGCTAATTCATAAGTAGTATAGAAATAGAAGACATGACACAACATAAATAAAAAAAAATGAATTTTAATTAGGAAAAGAATTTTGGAAATTTTTCTAGTGTTTTTTCCTTTTCTTTGGGAGTGCCCTCCACCCCCCTCTGGGTGCGCCACTGGATCCTACAGATCACTCTAACTTCAATGGGTAATAAAGGATCAATTTAACTCATCATGCTCATCGGTGATTCCACTCAAAGATGAGCAAAAACACTTACCACCGAGGTTAACCGCTCATTTCCTAAGACAAGCAACCACTGAATGGTCATGCTCAAGGCCACGTTACTAGAAGTTGTGCCATAGGCAAGCAGCCATTAGAATGCTCTGATTAAAACCGTATCGTTGGGAGCAGTGGCGCACTGAGTATTTAATCTTTTTTTTTGGGGGGGGGGGGGAGTTGAGCGGACGATTTGAGAATACACCATTTGAACAGACATTTTAGAATAGGTCGCATCGCATACGACCTATGATTGAGCATCTACAATGATCGCTAATTCATAAGTAGTATAGAATTAGAAGATACGACACAATATAAATTTTAAAAAAAATGAATTTTAATTAGGAAAAAAATTTTGGAAAATTTTCTAGTTTTTTTTTTTTCCTTTTTCTTTGGGGGGAGCAGGGCCCCTTGGTCCCCCTCTGGGTGTGCCACTGGTTGGGAGCTAGATTCAGAAACATACCACTCAAAAATATACCATTCAGAAATTGCATTGATGCTGAGGTTATAATATTATCCATATACAAGTAGCAAAAAGGTGATAAAATACTATGGATTAGAGAGAGATATTTAGAAAAATTTTCCCTTGGTTAAAAAATAAATTATACTTGACAAGAAATTATATTATTGTTTTAATCCTTTACCCAAGAAGTCTTAAAGAAGTCTGCCCGTGAATTATCTTCACAACCTGCCCTTTCGGATTAAAGTGTAGGCAAACTTTCTTTGCTTACACATGATAATAAATTTTTTTTCAAAGAGGAAAAATTTTTCTCTTCGAAGAATATTCCACTTTTATATTTATTAGTATCTCATATCGTTGTTTTATATTTATTAGTATCTCATATTGGCAGCTGTGCATGTATGGCACAGCTGCCGCTGAATTCTTAGGAAGCTTTTCACATTTTCTGCTTTAGTTCATGAAAAGCCAACAGTTTGTTGTATTTGAATACTGTTTTCTCTATAAATGATATTGATTTCGTTTATGCAAACAAAATGACAGTGGTTTTATCATAAAGTAACCGTGTTGTCTGAGAGTTGATAGCTTCAGAGCGGTGATATTTCTCTAGCAGTTTGAAGGTCGTTTGCTACGATCGTAAACACCTAGTACAATATATTGAATTGTATCATTTTAGAATCCTGATAGTTTTTTGTTACTCGATAAAAAAAGTTTTCAACCTCCCCATCCATACATACATATATACTAGCGTAAAAGAATTCAGATTTAAAAAAAAAGGTGCTGGATTAATCTTAGATATAAAAAAAATCAAATTTTGTTATGTTATGTTATGTATGTAACCTGAGATTGCTGAGCACGATTCGAGGTGTCAGTGGGATTAGTAAGGTAAGTTTTGCTTACGTTAGAAATTACAGTCGCCTTCAGTAACAATATGAGCACTTGAGTAAAGCACACTGCGGATGGACTAAGATTACATATCCAAGAACCCTGCTCTAGAGACTAAATATGGCACTTTATCAAGCCACCTAAAAAACTGTAAGCGCTTTGCGATTATTTAAATCTCTTGTCCCTAGTCTTCGCTGTCGACAAAAAAGCGAAACTGTTTTTAAAAAATGTTAGTACGAAACCAAATGCAAAAACAAGTGTATTAAAGATGCGTGCCGATTATCATGTTTATATGATGATTTTTTGTATTTATGCCTTATTAATAAGCACGTTTCACTTCCTTCCTTAATATTCATTTCTCTTTAACTACGAATAAACACGGGATACTTCCTGTGCTAATAAACACGCCAACATGAAACAGCGGCCTCGCAGCTATCCACCCATATCACAGGTGACTAATAAAGCAAGTCAGCTGTACAGTTACGTGCACTTGTCGCATACGTTAGCGGGTTGAAAAGGTCGCATGTTTTTTAAATTCCACAAGAAATTCGTGTTAATACTGCTAACACGAATAACTTAGAACAGCCAACTGATTTCGAATGAAACGAAAAAAAGAAATATTTCTGATAACTAATTATATTTTTCTAATATTTAGATGATAACTTCATACTGGCATCACGGTGTAAGTAAACTATCTATGAATAGCATTATTCGTCCATTCAATGAATCTGCTTCCTTGCCTTTCTCTTCTGAGGCTTGTGGTTTCAGTTAGCGTGGAATTTTTATTTCCGCATTATTCAAAAGATCTCTCAGGAAACATAAACTATCGGTGTGCGCAGCAATTCAAAATTAAATGTGATAACAAATAATTTGAGGTTCTTATAATTCCTTGTGTCTCAGGCGGGATCCAAATCCAGGGCTTTCTAACAGAGATCACAGCTGTTCTTTCGACTGCACTACAAAGACTAATAAACTTAGTAATAAGATCTACTACTATCATAGATCCAGCAGGATTTTTTCTCCTCAAAATTCGAGTTTCTTCACACCTACACACATTCATTTAACAGTTCATAAACTGGCCCTCATAGCTCTGAGACCTAAAGTTGCCCCTATCATAATTTCCAACAAACATTACCAATTGCCAGGGACGTACCTACACTTTCCCAGAGGCGCTAAGTGCTCCGGGGGCCCCTCAGTTGAGCCTCGTTCACCTGTGCATAAGTACAGCCCTAATATTTTTAGTTATTCTCCTCATCCAAAAGTGAAGGCAACATAAACACTCACAGTAATTATTAAATTCCTCCGCACTCACAACAGGATCTTTCAAAGTCGACTAGTAAACCAGTAGATCTCAAGACTCCCACAGCGCATGCGTGTGCGTGTATTATCTAGAGTCAAGTAATAATAAATTAAAAATGAAAAATTTATGCTGAAATTCATGATGCCCCTAAATTTGTTTGTTGTTAAATAAAATATTCGCGTTTATTATTAAAATTAAAATATCAATTAACACTGAAACTGGTAATTGCGACCAAAACAATCATCCTGTTAAATAATAAAAAGAAGAATTATATAATCAGAATAATAATATTTCTAATCAGTTGATTTACCAATAACTTTGAATGACATAAAGAAAATACAGGTAACCCTCGTATAACGCGGTTTCGATATAACGCGGTCTACAAATGGTAACCCTTATTGAACGCGGTCCTTATACAACGCGGTTTCGATATAAAACGGTCTACAAACTGTAGTAACCCTTTATCTTTTCATATATTTTTCAACGCGCGACTTAAAAATCAAATTTATTTTATCTTCGTTAAATTTCCGTCTGCCCGTATCACGCATGTAGTTATAAGTAGCGAATTTATATTAGGGAAAATCATCCCTTTAGCATGCATGTACGTCAATTGTTTACCGTATAAAGCAGGGGTTCTCAACCTTTTCCAGTGACGTACCACTATATTTAATTCAAGATATTAGATGTACCAGTAAGGCAATGGCTCGCGTACCATAGGTTGAGAATCCCTGGTATAAAGTTGTCTTCGTTTTCTGCCAGGAAAGCGCATTAAAAATAAGTGTGTTAATCTCAAGCTGAGCACTTTATTTTTTGGTTAGTTACATATAATATGTAATGCTTTTTATGTAAAAAAAAAATATTTTTATAGTAATGGCCACTTAGAGGGCTTCTGCGATATACGCGTTTATTAATAGGGATAAACCCATCCACTGTAAAATGCCAAGGTAACAATTGAACAAGACTGAAGATACATTCGGTTTCGATCAGCAGAAGAGATTCATCCTTCGCGAACTTCATAAGTGCTCCAATCTCTTCAATAGTGAATTAATTAATGGGGAAATAGATTGAAATGAGGAAGAACTGGTACAATTAATAGATGACGTCGAACCAAATTGCGGGGAAAGTTCTGCGAAGATTCTGATTGTGATGAATCCGTTAAAGAATTCAGTTTAAAGAAATTAGCAGAAGGAGTGGACTTGGCAAGAAAGTTATTTTATGGATAACGATCTCTCAATGGAGCGCTCGGGAAAATTCACGAGACAATTGGATATTTGTTTAGCTCCGTATTATGAATTTAATAAAAAATTGCAGCGTAGTGGTAAGCAAGGTCTTATTACTGACTTCTTGATAACTAAACCAACCGAAGTATGCAATGAGAATTATACTAATGATATCCAAGAGATTTCAAGTGATGACGACGTCCTGCCACTCGTAAATAAAGAACATCTACGAAATGTTAGTTTTCAAGAGAGTGATGATTAAAATATGCACTTTATTTTATTTTGCCTAAAACATTTATGCATTATGTGCAATGAAGTTTACGTACAATTTATAATTGTATATATACTACGTATTTGTTTCAGAGTTTATGTTTTCTTAACTTACATGAATTACCTGAATTAAATAAAAATATTTTTTTTTGTTAGATATGTCATTGTTTATATATAATCTTAAAAAAAAAAAAAAAACGATTTCGGAACCTAACCCTTCTTTTTCTATGTGATCTGAGTCTCGCATAACGCGATTTATATATATAACGCGGCATTTTTGTGGAACCTAACATCCGCATTATACGAGGGTTACCTGTACTA
The DNA here is from genome assembly GCF_054136105.1 of Typopeltis vanoorti. Taxonomy (NCBI): domain Eukaryota; kingdom Metazoa; phylum Arthropoda; class Arachnida; order Uropygi; family Thelyphonidae; genus Typopeltis; species Typopeltis vanoorti. Next base: position 74,560,532 of record NC_143568.1, on the reverse strand, counting down.
GAAATTATTTCGAATTATTTTCGTCTGCTTCTCGTGTACCACTTTCATTCTGAGAAACGACGTGATTATTATCGACACGCGCGCGCGCGTGTGTCGATATCTAGTTGTATATCTATTTGTATGATATACAACACATAGATGCATGAAGGACCGGACCAACCACCTAGAGTCAAAACAGAAAGCAAGAAATATATTAAGGTGCTTACGCTAAGGATGATGGGAAATTAAGTTCTTTTGGATATACTGTACTGGAACAGGGTGACCACATCTAGTACTTTCGTACTAGATCTAGTACTTTCGTACTAGATCTAGTACTTTTTATAAATTTTTAGTGTTCTAGTACGTTCAACAGATCTAGTAATTTTTTTCCTTCCGAATAATAATAATAATAATAACAACAACAACAACATGAGAGTTAGACATGAGTTTAATATTTTTCTCTTCTCTCACCTCTGCATATGTCGCATTCAGTGACACAAGAATATGCTTTCTCTTTTTTTCTACCCCTCTCACTGTTAGCTAGTCTTCTCCCCCTTTCTTCTAGTGAAAGGTCTTCAGGGGGTCCGTGGCAATTTTCGGCTATGCATCATTAACGCATAAAATAAAATTCAATGTATCCATGAAGTTCGAGATCGTAAAACGTTCCTATTGTATCACTTAATAAGGTACAGAGACAACTGCAGGCTGTGCAATGTTTCTCGACAAACAGTGCAATTAGAAACCAAATGCTGTATGACTCAAGCAAAACCATGTTGCCGGTGCAACATATGGTTCTGTTTGAGTGAACGTTTTAAAACGAAGAAATATATAGTGAATGCGTTTCAGATATTATATAAGGAATTCTGTTGAAGGGAATTAGCATTTCGAATCAACTGTCGACTTGTCTTTGTCATTTAGTAGAGCGATCTTTTGTTAATACCGCACCAATCATATGAACGCGGATGTCTGAGGTTTGAGAAACACTGCTCTGCGTAACTGGAATGTACTCACACATACCGCAAAGAAGCAATAAAGAAATCGCATAACTCGGAACAGAGAAAATTTCCAGAAATGAAAATAATAAAAAACTGAGTATCAGACCTATCTTCAAAGAAAAAAAGTGCGTCTTATACGCCGGCAAATGCGGTATGTAAATAGCATATTAAATAACTGAAAATTTAACGTTACATTATTTTAAATACTAAAATGAAACTAAAATTATATGGTAAATTAATACATGTTAAGTGCTAGCGTTACAATTGGAACTTCTGTTATGATGATTGACAATTGCAGCTCTTGGTCTCATAGATGACTACAGTGAGGTGACTTTTGTATTTTCAATAGTTGTTGTACATGTGTTAATTTAGCAGTTTTACATTGAGTTATTCTTCTTCTTCTTTCACTACGCGTTATTCCCGCTTCCTATGCAGGGTCCGCGTGTTACTTAGATGCGACTTCTTGTTGGTACCACTCCCAGCCGACCTGTCGCCTAGCCTGCCGCTGGGGAAAATATATTTTTGACTGTAGAAACGTATGTTCACGGGGCCGGTTTGTCTGCTTGCAGGCTATGCCTGAGGAAGATCCTCAAGTTCCTCACCTCTTCGACGGGAATCGAACCTGGGACACTCCTTCCCCAGGCATATGGTTGCGAAGCGCAAAGCCACTAGGCCAGTGGTTGCCAAAGGGGTCGATATCGATCCCCCTGGGGTAGATATGACATTGTTAGGGGTCGATTGGGGGGGTCGACAGAAAAATATAAGACATCATTGTATGGATAATATTTAATTCGGTTTTAAGCGTCTTTTTTGCTTGTCCTATTATAATTACGTAATAGTAAAATATAGGGGTTCGATAACAAGTCAAGAAACTCTTGAAGGGGTCGACGGGCAAATAACTTTGGCGACCCCTGCCCCGTGAACATACGCATCTACAGTCAAAAATATATCCCCCCAACGGCAGGCTAGGGGGAATATATTAATATATTTAAGGGGGAATATCATAGAATGAACTCAATGTAAAGTTTTACATTCAGTTCATCTATGATAATAAGGTAGTCATATCGTAAAATTCTCTAAATAGAGTGAAACGAAAGCAAATAAAAATTTAGTACTTTTTTTTATTTGAGATCTAGTACCTTTTTCCTACATAAGTTAGTGCAGGGTGGTTATATTTGCTGGGTGGTTACCCTGTACCGGAATAGCAGGAAATGAAAAAGTAGATCATTTAACTAAAGAAGCGGCTATGATGAACGGAAAGTATTCAAAATCAGACCATAAAATCACTTAGAAGAACTAAGTGAAACTCTTTGGGAAGAAGAATGCAGAAAGCCTAAAAAGATCAATAACAAATGAAATTTAACAACTGTCAAAAGCGATTCCAGCTGAAAGCAGACGCCTTTTCTCCATGCTAACAGAACATAGAAAAATAAAGTTATTACCTACACAAATGCATTGAATCAATTTCCTGAATTCGTTTATTATTATTATTATTATTATTATTATTATTATTATAACATCAACTCTCCTGGAGGCAAAGACTCATCGAAAGAGAGAGAGAGAGAGAAAAGAAATTTGCAAATATATGACTGATTTTCAATCAATGTAACAGAAATTAAATTCAAAACGAAATTATAAATGTATTAGTAAGGAAGTACCATGAGTAATGGATTGTGTGCGTATTAATTAAATTTATGTAAATACGTGTAATATATGCATTGCATACACATATAGAAAAACCACCTAGTAGTGCTACTATTGGGAGGAACACATACGTTTTAGTCTCAAAGAACACGTTAGTGTTCAACACTTGCGATATAATAACAGTAACGACTGTTATTTATCATGCTAGCAAAAGAAAAAAAAAAAAAGACATAAGCGTAACTGCTATTTTTGTCGCCACTCCCCTTGTTTTTATTTATTTATTTATTTATTTTTATTTTTTATTTTTTAGAGATTTTGGTGAACACACCTTATGAGCTCGTTCTCATAGCACATATTCGGGGACGACGCGATATTTGTCTTTCGGTTAGAAAGACGAGAATTCAAATCACTCCATTTAGGACGCGAAAAACTGTTATAAGTTTTTTTTTTTTTTTTTTTTCCCTCCATTGAGGGTGAGTTTATTCAGTCTCGTGCAGATGTGTCAAGTTTGCCACTCGAAATTCAGTTAATATCAGTTGAAATTGTTTTACCAAATTTTTCTACGTGATAGAATTTAAATTAAAACTGAACCACATGGACATCTTTGTGTGTGTCCTGAATCGCCAATTTTATTAAATTCCATTCATTCAGAGCAAAGTTATTAAATTATATAATTTCGGTACATTTTCTCTTTATACTCATAAAATGGTCGGCGTGATTTTTTATTTATTTTTTTTATTTTTATAAAGGAACTGGAAAACTGCTGTAAGGATTCCACATGCCAAATAATAAAAATCCTTGAGTAGTTGATTCAAAAATATATCACACAAATATGAGTAATATTACTAAACCGACATAATTTAGATTCATTCTAATATAGTGTAGAATGGATAGCATTTTTAAAGGGTTTGCGAATTCGTCTTCACAAAAATGCACATTCTTTAATATGCCTCGAGATCATGATATCGAGCAAAAAAAAGAACGATAATAATTTCTTTTGAGTGTTTATCTTCAATCGCGCAAGCAATTAAATCTTTTGGCAAAAAGGTTTTATTAGTTTTTCTGTGATGTGTGTGTAATTGAAGAATGCTTTTCAATTTCAGTATTGAACAGAACAGAACAAAAAACGTTCTGGGTCACTCTTTTTAAATCGATAGTCGACGAAATTAAATTAAATTAAATGTATGGTTAAATATATTTTTTAAGTTAATGGAAATAATAATAGATAAAAGTTAGTTAAATAGATAGGTAGTGTCGGAAAGGCCATGAGCATTCCCATAAGCATTTGTAGAGAAACAGCATTAGAGCTTTAAGCTGATTGGACGAACTGGGCCCACACTATGTGATGAATCGAAAATTTTAAACTTCGATAAAATTTGGGAAGATTTTGCTAAACAAAAAGGAAAAAAAATTTCTTTATAATTAGTCTCTTTTTTTTTCTTTTTTTTTTTTGTTTTCGTAAAAGTATAATCAATAAATATATTGTTAACTAGCATATATTCCCTATATCTAATTATATTTTTAATCAAGACTTCACCAAAATGATCCTAACTAGGCTCCAAATTTTTTCGGCTGGAACTGCATGCGAAATGAGCTAGTTAGGCAGAGCTGTGCGCGTGCGTGAACTTTAATATGGAATGCAAGGAATTCATGGAATATCTTAATCAACTTGAACAAATCGCATTCATAAAGTCTGCTCAATATCACAATAAAAACAGTTTTAAAAAATGAGATGTAATATTTACTCTTAATAAATAATATTATTTTGTTTTCTTTGTTTTAAAAAAAAATAAATCGATGTTTATCTTATATATATATTCTACTTTTACAAGGAATGTTTATTTAGTTTGTATATTTTTTTTATTGTTGTTTTTGTTAATCGAAAAAAAAAATACGAAAAATAAATAAATAAAATTAATTGGTTTGCGTCCTTTCCCTCCCCTCTGCGGGATGTGAATCCACGATTACCGACATGAAAACAATTGGTAACACCGTAATACTCATAAAATTATATGAAAATTACAACTATGACATTGCAAGAAAAAAAGTGACACTTGCGCATAACTGCAGCCCTTAAAGACTATAATTAATATTTTGAGTGCCCATTTTTAAATAAATTCATGCCTACCTAGAAGTTCAGCTATCACTGTTGTTCTTAGCTAACAAGCCCTTGTTCAGTAAGATTGTTTTCGTTTTTTTTTTCCTCTATTTCTTGTTGCACACTTTTTGTTGATCGGACCGGTTTCACAGCCAATTCGAAACTAACGGAAAGGCATTCTATTAAGGAAGGCGTTCTCCATACACGGTACGTTATACAGTTTGCTGTTATAATAATAAACAATAAACTCGCGCAGATAAACTTATCTCAAGTGCTGATAGTTGATCTGATTTGTGAAATGTATACTGTCGTGATATGAACAAAAGGGCAGCTACCTGACCAGGGCCGTACTCATGGGTGTGCAAACTGTGCGGTGGCACAGGGCCCCAAAATCATCGCAAATTATTTTTTATGTTATACAAAAAATATATATACATTATTTGCTGCCTCAACAAATATATATATACATTATTTGCTGCCTCAACGTTGGGACATATTGAAGAAATTTGTTAAACAATTAACTCCAAAACCGTTATGTGATACAAGATGGGAATGTAGACTAGAATCAGAGCTGTACGTTTTCAAATTCCAGAATTTTTCAATGCACTAAAATAATTATGTAAAACTTCATTAGATAACACTATCAAAGTAGAAGTGGTTTCAATATATGAACAAATAGCTTCATTTGAGTTGATACTAAGTCTTGTAATTTAGTATGAGCTTTTGTCAAAAGTTAATTTAGCAAGTAAAGTATTACAAAATGCAAAAATTCCCATAGACGTAGCAACTAAGCATATTAAAGAGTTAGTGCAGTACTTCGAAGAGCAGAGAATATCACGATTTGATAGCTGTTTTGAAATTGCTAAAGAACTGTCAAATCTATTAGAAATTAAATTTAAAGAAAGTCGAGTACGTCGAAGAAAAGTATTTTTTGATTATGAAACGCCTGATGACTCACACATAGGTGATAAGAAAGATAATTTTAAGATGAATTTATTTTTTGTAATTTTAGATACTGCTCTACAATCTGTCAAAAAAAAAAAAAAAGATTAGAATTGTATGAAATTCACGAAAAATCATTTGGATTTCTTTATGATATGAAATTAATAAGAACAATTACAGAAAATGAATTAAAATTTTGCTGCAAACAGCTGTATCAGAAATTAAATACAGATATTGATGAATCTGAATTTTACAATGAATTAATTATTTTTAGACATATTGTTCCAGAAGATGCACCCATTAATATTTTAAAATTCATAATTGCAAATAATTTGTCAGATATTTATCCAAATCTTACTACGACATTTCAAATGTTACTTCCAGTTACGGTCACATTAGCAGAAAGGTCATTTTCCAAATTAAAATTAATAAAAACCTATTTGCGATCTTCAAACGTCTCGAGAACGTTTGTTGTCCCTGGCAATAATATCTATATCTATAGAGCATGAAATTGCAAAAAATTTGAATTTTGATAGCGTTATAAATGATTTTATTGATAAGCGCATTAGGTTAAATAAAATTTAATATAATATATTAAGATTTCTTTTAAATCGTATAAGTTGTAATACATAGATTTCATTCTTTATAGTAAAAATAGATATTTTTTATATCTATTTTTATATTATTATTTATATTATTAAATAAATCATTGTTCTGGAGTATTTATATGATAATGCGTACTTACATAATAAAATAATATATCATGTACATACAAACACATTTATTTTTTAACTAATTTTTTCCCTTTACTTAAATTGATGGTAAAGAGCATACTTGTTTATTTATGTGCATAAATATTTTTCATATTTATTTAATTAATTAATTAACAAGATATTCTTCCATTAAAAATTTCCATAAATGTTACTAACTTTCAGGGGACCCCGCTTTTCCATTTCGCACAAGGCCCCGCAAAATGTAGAAATGGGCCTGTACCTGACCATAGTTCAAATTATTAATCGAAACAGCGTTTCAGACACGAAAACGCATTATTTTGATAGTGACCGCTTTCATTTGATTTTGACCGCTTACATTTAATTTTTGAACTCTTGGATCGCTGCGGTTGTTTGTCATGTAAATGAAGTGCTAAATACATACAGTGTCAAGGTTACTACAGTAGGCTTTAAAATGTCATTATATATATATATATATATATATATATATATATATATATATATATATATACATTTAAAAAAATAATGAAACTAAATGTGATTTTTTTTTTCACTGGCTCTTACAGTCTAATAAAGGTTACGGCATGTTATAATAATTTGTAATAATAATTATTTATAGCCGAGTGGACAGCGTATCCGCTCTCCAGCCAAAAGGCTGCGAGCTTGAATCCCGCCGTGGGGATGGATGCTTGTGATTATCTGTGGAAATACCAGTGGTGGTCGGCGGCAGGTGGCGTTGGTGTAGTTGCGGTCAATTAGTGATTGAATGGTGGAGACGGACCTGTAGAGCAGGTGCCCTCCCTCGATGAGTCCTTGGGCTCCCTGGAGGTGTCAAATAATAATAAAAATCGGCTGACTCCCGAATTTCGAAGCGGAGATTAACTTAACAACCGGCGCTATGATTGACAAAATTAAAGTACTTATAGCTTGACTAATTTTGTTTCTCGCGCACATGCCCATAGGTGACTTGCTTGCCTGCAGCTTTCAGAGCCCTTGAATAGAGGCACATTTGGGTGATCATAAAAACTGCAAATACACACATTTGTCAATAGTTGGCAATGAGTGGATGCAGTCACTGCCAGAAGAATAATTCACTGGTATAGGAACACTGCATTTTAGTGTCTTAAAAACAATGTTTCTCGAATAACATGTGTGTGTGTGTGTGTGTGTGTAGATTTCCTTTTTCTTTGCGGCCGAACCATTCCTCAGATAATTTGGCATTATTCGAGTGTTTCGACCTCGTAAAGCTCTTCGAGGTCTGAGCAGCCCCCCTTCTGTCACACCTTTCTTTTTCTTTTATTTCTTTTTTTTTTTAAATCGAACTACCACTGACGACCTTTTTTTTTTTTTTTCCCCAACATTTCTCAAGAATTTTGCATCTTGGGAATGCATATCACGTATCGAAAATAATTATTTAAAAGGCAGTCGTAATTCTCTTACCTTTAAAATGGTTTCAATTTTCATTCCAACTTTATCGTAATAATTCATTTTTGTTGTGTAGATTATTGGACCTGTATTTCTTTCACTAAATGGCGAATTCTCTGGCAAATTTGTTGAGGCGTTTTTATAGGTATATGGAATACTAAATACACAGACTTGTTATCGAATGCAGTTCATACATATTTAAATGCGAAATATGAATGATCAGTGTGAGTTCTTAAAACTGAGGAGTGAAAGTAAACAGTCTTTCGTGATTTTAATTTGAAAAAAAAACCGAAAAAAAAACATAAAAAAAAAAAAAAAACCGAAGCCACAGAAACGTAGTTTCTGTGGCTTCGGTTACTTAATAATTCTCTTTGCTCCAGTTGAATAATGCCACAAAAAACTTTTAACTTGGGAGTTAGAGAAGCAGGAAAATAAAATTATGTCTACAAAGTGATTCATCTGAACAAAAGGCCAAGGGATGAACCAATCTGCAAACCTGAAACGACAGATGAAAGCAGACTTGAGTTATTCGATGCGCGAGTGCAAATCGACAGACGAAGAGCGTTGTAAACAGACGATAAAAGAGCCTAACATTAGACTGAAGCGATAACATGTGCGGAAATTTATTGGCTTCATAAAGGAGAGCGTTATCGGCATTATGGAAAAATTTATTGGCAATATAGTAAAAAATCAAAATGAAGATTAAAGCAAAACTTTTTCACTAAGAAAATTAATTATTCAGAACAGATTCTAATGCAAAAAAATTTTCCACAGAAATGAGTCGCGGGAATCCACGATTTACTGTCACAAGGGTAAAGTATTATAATGTCCGATAATAGCTTACTGCATCGTCTCACCAGGAATATCTAGTAGTGAGACTGAGCTTCAAGTAATAAATATTTATTTTAGGTATAAGCCACCCACTTTAAAAAAAAAAAAAAAAAAAAAAGTGTAGTTTAAAAATAATGTTGGTACTTTGAAAGACAACGCAGTAAATGAAAACAAATCTCCTAACCCCTTTTATTCCCAAAAGAAGCCCTAAAAACTTTAGGAAATCAGGCGGCATTTGGGCTCGTAGTTAGCGGTCATTGATAGTTGAGCTCAAGGCTATCAAAGTGATTTCATAGGCATCAGGAAAGAGTACGGTAGACAACTACCGCCACCTTGTATTTTTAAACCCTGACAGGCATATATTATTCTCCGAAAACAGTGTGAGTTCTATAGTCATTTTTTTAATTGTCTGGTTAAAAACATTTTGCAGGGGGAGGGAACCTACTTACCCTTGTCAAACATGAATTGATTTTCTTTTGAGGAAGAAACTGCACAAGTATTTATTTCTCTTTGTTTATTGTAAATGTAATCCCATTATAGTATTCGATATATGCATAAGAAAGTAAGCCAGGTAGTACTGCAGTTTAGAAGCAGGTACTTTATCGATATTGTTTTTAATAATTAGTGATATGGTTGTTGCTGGAATTTGTATTCTCATCAATTAAAACATTGGTGTAAACGAAATAGTCTCTTCCAAATTGCAACCGACCTTCTACATTAAATTTTGCTCCATGTGGAAGCGAAAATCGAACTCAAGTCTTTTCCGATCGTGCCCTGTTGTTCTTCCAGTTGGCTACGGTGGCAATATAATAGATAGATCGGACATATACAGTCTAAGTATGTTTCATTTTGCCATTTCTTCTAACAAAATTCAATATTTTAATGTCTAATATCTTTTTCATCTCATACGGCAGTATACATGCCAGGTATCTGAAAGTAAATAAATAAAACATTATTTATTTATTTATTAGAAGGTGAGTTAGCCGATCTCATATGGAGGTAGCAGGGTTTTTTCTCCCGGAAACTCGGGTTTTTCATCCCGCATACATACAAATCGGCCCATCAGAACACACGCAATTTACAGACAAAAATTACTAGTTGTGGTGGTGTTGGAAGTGGGCGGTAGATGGCGTTGATGGAGATGATTCGTGGCAGAGGTTAGGTGTAGAGAGAATTGTAGATGTCCTCCCACGATGAGTCTTCGGACTCCTTGGAGGTATCAGGAATAATAATAATAATAATTATTATTTGACTTCTCGCTAAGTTTTCTCGTTTGAATATAATTATTTATGTTGTTTGGATTTCGTGTTATATTGTTCTTAGATATCATTTAATAATTTTACTGGTCTTTGTAAATAATTTTTTGATGTAGCTAATACAGGTTGGTAGATTGCAAATAATTAAAAGGATATTCATTTTTGTATGTGGGTTTATTTGTGTTCCAAATGGGTTCTGCTGTAGCTAAATGGTTATTGATTGTTTTATTGAGAAGTGAAGGGGATAGAGTACATCCCTGTCATGTTCCTTGATATTGTATGTCTTTCCATTCTGATTATTGTTCTGACTGCTTTTTAACCTACTGTATGTGCTTTGAACTGACTGAGTTTTTTTTCATCTGTTTAAATGAGCCAATATTTTCAACTTTTTTCTATTAACTTTATCGAGACTTTTTTGTCTAATTAATAAAAGCCACGTGTGTTCCTTTTTTTATGTTATCTTTTCATTTCAATTAATAATTTGAAAGTAAAAATTGAGTCTATGAAGATTGACCTTTTCAAAATCCATTTTGTCTAGTAGTTTGTCGTCTGCAATATTTAGCTTCCCTTTAATTCCCGCATACATATTGTAACTTCTTTTAGTTAACAAATTCCCGTGTAGTTAATGCAATCCTCTTTATTTTATTTTCATAAATAGTATAGCCAATGTTTTTTTCCCTTGAGATAGGAGTTTCAGTAATTCAAACCTTATTAAACAATTTCAAGACTCTCTCTTTAAATTTTTCACATTTTTTATAGTTCCATATTTGTGTTTTCTAGTTCCGTATTGTGTTTCTATTTTTCATTTTATTCATTGTATATTTTTAAGTTCTGACATTTTAATATTTTCCGATAGGTCAAGCAGTGTTTTTATGTATTTTTATTTATTTATTATCACCAGTCAAGAGATTATGAAAATGGTTTGCTCAATTTTAAGGGGCTATGTTTGTATTTTTAGATTTTCTTTTACAGTATTTATTTATTTATAGTATAAATTTCCTCTTTCTGGTAACCGTCTTTTTCTTTTCTTTTTAAATGATACTTTCTGTTTCTCTATTCCAGTTGTGTAGTTCACTTTTCTATTCCATTTACTCTTTATTTCTAAATTTCTTCTTGTTGCATTTTACTGGAATTTATTTCAGATTTTTCATACCTTCTCTGTCATTTGACTCCTCTGAGGTTTATTTTAGTTATTATTATTTTTTCTTTCAGCAACACATTCGATATTGCTGCTTAAATATTGTAATCTCGTAATGGAACATTTTAGTAACTTTGTTGTGGGAGTTTTCCATTTTATATATTATTTTTAGCTACTTTGGTTTAAATCAGATTTTTGCATTACCACATAATGATCTGAACTGCCATATAACGATCAAAAAAGAATTTCGATTTTGCTAAGTGTATTCATACTTTTTCTTTAATCAACGTAGAAGTCAACTGCAAAAGATATACACATTTATCTGATTTAAAAAATAAAAAAAAACTACTACCGCCGTATCATATCGGTTAACTCGCCCTCATTTGAAAAAGTCCATATAAAGATTCCACACGTCATAACCAGAATCTTACAATCTTTTACAATCAATTGATTCAACGTCCTATCATTTTTCAAATTTAATTAATTGATTTATATTTAAAATTAAAGGAACATTGAGTATGGTAATTTCTATAATCATTAACGCCTATGTCCATTTTCATAATTTTACATCGCTTTGGAGACGTTAATTTTTCGTAATTTCATATTGTTTTTTACCTTCTAGAAGCTATTTATAAATTAAAGGTAACGCTGCTTTTGAGAATTTCAAAGGTAATCAACTTTTATTATTTCATAATCATCATATGAAATAGCAAAAGGTATGTTAATTAATATTTCAAAATTATTAATACATTTCGAAAAATTTTAGAATTTTTTAAACTTTCTAATATTTATTATATTATAATTTGTAACGAAGTGATGGGAATTAGATATCATCATTCATTTTACAGTATCTTCAAGCAGTTATAAATATTATGACTGCTTGAAGAATACTTATTCTGCAGAAATTCTGCTACATTTTGCTGCTTTCACCGATTTTGTATTACAGTAAAGTGTTAAATTACAATTTTTTTAATGTTATTAATAAATTGTATTTAATCTATGAAAATTATCAAATTTTTAAATTTATTTTATCAAGAAAGTAATTGCATTTATTGGATTCTAGTTAAAGTATTAAAATACCGTGAAAACAAAGGTTTACAAGTTTCGCCGTAAGACTCTAAATAGCAGGTACGCCGACTGGCCGCCATTTTGTGTCCGGAGTCGCATTAGTTTGAGCTCTTGATTTTTTTCGACTTTATGGCGAAATGGGAGGTTGTTCGGCTCCAAATTGTACAAACAGGCATTCTAAAGGATTTCGTCTTTATCGATTTCCAAGAAATCCGGATAGAAGAGCAATATGGCTACAGAATTGTCGTCGTGATGGATGGAAGGCAACAGATTGTTCTAGACTGTGTGAAGTGAGCATATAACGAGAATTATAAACCTAGTGATCAAATGAAATAGTTTAATAATTATCCAATCGTTTAACTAATTTTAAAAAAATGAATTCGATTCGATTGCAATTGGAAACTTAAACACACGTGGTCTCTATATACTTAATTATTAAATAGTTCTCCCTAGCAAAACTATCTGAAATGATTTCTGGACACCCTAATATGATATCCTATTGATAAATATAATATATAATGTTTAATTTGTTCATTAACGATATAGGAAAGGATCTGAGAAGAACTGTTCATTTGTTTGCTGATGATGCAAAGTTGGGTAGAGCAATAGTGAATGCACAGGATGTCAAAATTTTGCAGGATGATTTGAATAGTTTGGAGGACTGGGCAAAGGAGAATGGATGGCAATTTAATGTGGCAAAATGTAAGGTTATGCAATTTGGGGTGAAAAGATTAGCAGCAGCATACCACATCGGTGGAACTGTACTCTAGGAGATTGACGTGGCGAGGGATTTGGGATTGTTGGTGGATATGGAATTGAAGTTTAGGGGACACATTGCAAAAGTGGCTAAATCAGCTCAACAAATCACTTGATTTCTGAAGAATACCTTGACGAGCAGAGACAAGCCAGTTATTGTTCCTCTGTATTGAGCCTTGATAAGATCCCATCTAGACTATTGTGCCCAGATTTGGGCGCCAGGGTTTCTTCTTGATGGAGAGGATCCAGAGATGAGTGACGAAGATGATAGCAGGTCTATGGAATGAACCTTATGAGAACAGGTTGAAGATTTGTGGGTTGCAGAAATTGGTTGATAGGCGGAAGAGGGTGATATGGTTGAGACATTCAAAATACTGAAGTGTTTCTATAAGATTAATTCAGAAGATATTTTTGAGAACACAACTGGTGGTGGGAGGACTAGGGGCCATCCATGGAAACTGGGCAAGAGTGTGGTTAGCAAGGGTGTTAGAGCTAGGTTTTTTACTTGGAGAGTGGTGAATTGCTGGTGAAGGTTGGTTGATTGGTAGAGCCTCTGCTACTAATGGCTCAGTTAAGTAAGTTTGAGCGTGGTTAGTAGTTGGAAGAGGACCAATCGTTCGATGCTGTCGGCACACTCTCCCTCGATGAGTCTTTGGACTCCCTGGAGGTATCAAAATAATAATAATAATGAATGAGTGGAATAAGCTGCCAGAGTCTGTTGTAGGTGCCATGACTGTGAATGAGTTCAAAGTGAAGTATGTTAGATACTGTGTGAATATTGAATAGTTGTTCTTGACATGATTGTTGTTGGGGCCTCCCTCGATGAGTCTAAGGACTCTTTGGAGTTGCCCATAATAATATAAAATGATATCTAATGTGATGTATATAATACAAGATATATGAAATGATAACAAACTAACTTTTTACATTACAAAGATTAATAAACAGACTTAAAAATGAAATGATATATATCATATCATGTATGTCGTGATATATACTGAAGAGTATAATGTGATATATATATTATATGTTTATTTATTTATCCGACCATACAAACAGAAAAATCACAAAATATGAACATACATATCATATTAATAAAAAGAAACAAGTTCAAAGTAAATAGAAAATAAATATGAAATTTAATACTTTCACAAACACTAAGGGCTGGGACTGAGACTGAGAGAACATGAGCCAGCCACCACTTACAATTATATTCACAATTGATGTATTCAGTCAGTTCATTTATATTGGTAGTTTTCATTGAGCTAGCAGTACGTTTTCTCTGTATATAAGTATACTGTATAACCATGTATGTTTTGATTACAAATACTCCTTTAATTTCAGAAATTACATAAAATGAAATATTCCCTAAATAAATCTTGAAATGCAACTTGTTGCTCTTGTTTAAAAATCAAAATGTTAGTCCATGTTCAGAAATAATACAATTTTTCAAGTAACAATATCCATATCTCGCTGAACTATGCATAATGAATTGAATAGAATCAGTATTGGCAGTCACTAAAGGAGGTTCAACACTGTATTAAATGCTTCTAATTTGGAGGCCAGTATATGTAGCTCACCTAACCTTTCTACAATATCATGTACGATGCTTTCATTAAAAAATGAACTTTGTCAGGTCTGATGTCCCATTCCAAAAGGCTACGAAACTTGGAATCTTTTAATTTCAATAATATGCAAGGAAATTGAGCCAGTTATATACCTGGCTCAATTTCCTTGCATCAATTTGTCATCTTCATTTGCTGCTCACCAAATTCAGGATAATCAAAGAAGTCAGCATATAATCTGATGATTATAATGACCTCTGATTATCCAACTCAAACTTGACCATATACAGCCTGATCACCCAACCTGTGAGATAATATTCCTTGAAGGTTAAGATCCACAAATTTGACTTATCAGACCAAGCTGGAAGAGAGGCTGAATTATCAGTAAAGATCTAAGCGTTAACCTAATTGTGGATTTTCCACATCCTCCCAACACTTAATCCTCTCCATCCAAGTGCACCATTAACATTAGCTTAATTTTCTAACAAATGACGATAACTTTCTGTTTACCCGACTGATTGTACTCCCATTCAATCTCAATCTTGTATGCTATGGCACTACAGTGGCATGACTTAAGATTTCTATGCTTTTCCAGGGTCTGGCTATTACTTTCCCTCCTAATCCTAGCACCTGCTCAGATATAGAAAATTATTCTTATCAGGATGAGTGCCTTTATTCCCCATACAACTCAAAACCTTGACCCTTATATAAGCTTTCATTTACCAACAAATGCATTAAATTTTGCAGTTCAAGTTGAAAATGTAGCATAGACTTAAGATTAAGCTAAACACTCCAGCCTTTTAGTACGGCTTGTAACTTACAACGTCGAACAGACCAAATGTAATAAGCTTGCCTCCTGCTCAAATGATAGTTAAGTTCCGGTTCCTTGCCAAGGCTTTTAGGCAAACTTCTGCCCTATTATGTCTCATCCTGATGAAATAATGGCAACATCTTAAGGGGGGGGGAACACACCTCCTGGCAGTCTTCTCAAACTCTTTTAGATGGGAAAGGCAAATCTTTCTATTTCAAACCATCTTCATATGCCTCTTCTTATCTTCCGACAGAAGATCAGAAAAATATACAGTGATCTCTCATTAATGTTTAATATTATTAATATCTTTGCTGATGACATTATAGAAATTGCCTGTCACTAATGAAACCTCTTAGTACTCAGGTGACTGACTTCAAGATCTTCTATAGCTAATAGATTAAACATTGATCTGAGCCATTCAAGTTGGATAAAGATAACTTAGTAATGTTTAATGCAAATAAAACATAGCCCAAGCTCATTTCTTGAAATAAAGACTATGTCTCACCCTCCCTCCCTAACTATTAATAATACTGCTTGCCACACAAAAAGATCACTTCTCTCTTCTGCTGACTTTCACATCTAGCTTATTCTGTATATATCTACAGCCTCCATAAGATTTTTTGTTGTTGTTCAAAGCATTATTTCCCTACTGCTCAGACTATTATAAATCCAAGATCTGCCAGAATGCTATCACCAATCCTAACCATGAATCACCAAGTAGTGATGAAAATTATGATGGCAAAAATGAATGTTCTTTTTTTTTTTTTGTTAAGTGAAACTGTCACTACCTACAAACAGTCATCTATTTACTGTGTAAACTAGCAGTCAGTTTCTAGTACTCCTACAGAGGTTTCACAGAATGACAGAAGATTAAGGTGATTGCAAATACTTTAAATTTGTCGTTTTTCTTTACCATTCAGACTTCATTATGATGGTTGAATGGCAAATTTTATACACCAAATATATATAAGTAACAATGTGCATTTATAAGTATGTATGACTTTTCAAAAGCAAACTTGATGAGTGACTGCCAGTAAGCATTTCATGGACACCAACTCTAAGGACAGACTTAACTGTGGGATTCTAACAGTTTATTATCAAAGTATCCTTTGATGTGAATTTGCCAACAGAAAGACATGACATTCTCATACTGCATCACTTGCACCCATTTTTATTTTTAATGCAAATCCCACCCATGAAAGATAACGTATTATATGTTAGTACTTCAAATAGACTAATGATGCAGGGAACAAATATTCCATTTAGTTGAGAATATGATAAAACAAATTAAACAAAAGAAACTTAAAAAATATATTTCTACCTTATTTAGGTCCATTTTGAAGAAAGCCAGTTTGAGTCAAAACGAGCAGATAATGTGAAGAAACTGAAGCCAAATGCCATTTCAACACTTTTTGATGATCCAAATTCTCCACTAAACCAAGCTATTCAACAACAACACAATGCCTTAAATAGTGATAGTTTCAATTGGGAAGAACCATACATAACAGAAACAAATGAAATAGTATCATCACACACTCAACTTTTGAGAATTTCTAAGGTAATCAACTTTTATTATTTCATAATCATCATACGAAATAGCAAAAGGTATGTTAATTAATATTTTAAAATTATTAATGTATTTTGAAACCTTTTAGAATTTTTTAAACTCTAATATTTATTATTATAATTATTTACAATAATTTACAATAATTCCCATCCCTTCGTTACAATAATTATATATTATTGTAACGAAGGGATGGGAATTATGGGAATATCATCATTCATTTTAAGTATTATAACTGCTTGAAGAATACTTATTATTATTTATTTGACACCTCCAGGGAGTCCTAAGACTCATCAAGAGAGGACACCTATTCTACATCTCTCCATCTCCACCACTCAACCTCATCCACAAACCGCCTCATCTACACCAACGCCATCAACTGTCCACCATCACCACTATTATTTGCACAGACAATCACAAACATCCATGCCCACGGCGGGATTCGAACCCACAGCCTTTTTGGCTGGAGAGCGGATATGCTAACCACTCTTTTTTATTTTAAACAACTTTATTATCGACTTTTGCAATTATTTACATCATAATGAATTATATACAATATATACATTCGAAATACAAGTGTTATACCATCATTTCAATCGAATTTTCATGTTATATTATATCATTATGTTATAATGTAGTTGTTACATTACTGTTCTCTTAAAGTGTTTTGACTTCCTTCACTTATGAATAGGGAATCTCATAACTGGAATTTACATATACAGTACATTACTACTTTCTATTACATCAATTAAGGTATATTTCAGCTTTGTTAGCTTTTTTTTTTTTCTCTCTCTCTCAGTTGAGTTTAAGATACTCTTTTTTTTTCTTTAAGGAATACACAGTAAATTATATTTACATACCATATATATATATATATATATATATATATATATATGTAATAAATTTTTTAACTTGGGGATATTGTATATTAGGATAACCAAGTTATTTTACAAACTTGGTTATTTTAACTCCTAATCCCAAGTATGCAAACAATTAAGTTTGCGCCTGAAACAAAGTTCAAGTCTAAAGATGATACAACACCAGGGCAACTCATTGTAAAAGTGAGTAAAGGTCTGATCACTATTCTTAGTATTTTCCCATAATGTAAAGCACATCTCACTAGAAGCTGTATACTGCAATGCATTATGGGTGAGGTCACTACCCAGACCGGTTTCAACCTTTTTTGAGGTCTCCTCAGTGAGTAGCTAGACCCTAAATACCAAGGTTATAGTAATACGGAGCCTTATCAACTTTACCTATAGAAGTTGCAACAAGGTGTTTTTATTTTTAGTAAAAATCTCTGGAGGAGATATAGATGTAATAAATTGGCTGGAGAGCGGATATGCTAACCACTCTTTTTTATTTTAAACAACTTTATTATCGACTTTACATTATGGGAAAATTCTAAGAATAGTGATCAGACCTTTACTCACCTTTACAATGAGTTGCCCTGGTGTTGTATCATCTTTAGACTTGAACTTTGTTTCAGGCGCAAACTTAATTGTTTGCATACTTGGGATTAGGAGTTAAAATAACCAAGTTTGTAAAATAACTTGGTTATCCTAATATATGTATATATATCACACTTATTATATATTTAACAAACTATATATTCTACAAGATAAATCATATATACATCTGTACAGTGAAATAACATTCATATGCAATCATTTACAGAATTTCTTCTATTATATTATAAGTGGCTGTTGTGGCTGTTATAATAATATACAAAGCTTTCACATATGTTACAATAAAATTCGGCATCTTGTAATTTTCCTGATAGGTTTTTTTTTTTTCCAGTTAAACTTGTTACACTGAGTTCGCTGTTTGCATTGAAGTAGGAGAGCACTCTTTTTCCTGTGGTTAGAGATCTGTTCCAAGTGACTCAGGTGCTGTTTCCTCTGATGGAGATGGAGAGCTAGTATCCTTCTGATTTTACTTCAGATTTGCCCCAGTTCCACTAGGGTAATGAAGGTGTTGTTCTGTTGTCGGTTGAAGGTTAAGTGTGCCCATTCTTCTGTAGTCATTCTTCTAGACTGGACTGAATTGGTGATCTCCTCCTGCATATAGTGATGTAATTTCGATATGGTACCGGGACTGTCTTCTCTTCCATATGCTTGGTCGCACCTGTGAGCCCAAATTGTGTACATCGTTAGCATTAAAACAATTATTTGCACCCGGTTGATGTTTTCCTTTTAGCCAGAATAATATTTCCTCATTGATTAATTTGATTTCAGGAAGTCATCTCTTAACAGCTTTCCAAGTTACTGCTGCTTCTTTGCAATATATCATTAGTTGGTATAGTGTTTCCGGTTCCTGGCAAAACTGACATGTTGCATGCCCTTCAAGAGGTATACCTTTAGCCACTATCCACATCTTGGTTGGTAAGCAGGCATAGTGCACTTTAAAGAAGAAGATTTTATACCTTGGATGTATTGGGAGCTTGAAGACATTGTTTAATACCAGACTGAGTGTGATTTGTCCTCTTCTTAATTCTCAATGGTGTGGTATGGGAAAGGTTGTTCTGCTTAGTTTGTGGTATGTTGCTTTTGTTTTTTTGACTTATTAAGGTTTCAGTGCTGATGCACTCCGTCACAAATACGTATCTCTCCGCCATCTCTGTAAACATTCTGGGAACTCTTCTGTGAATCTCTGGCATTGTGCTGATTATTCTGTGTGGAAGGCATTTCTGTAGGAAATGCCTTCCACATACACTAGGAATGCTATTGCATATCCGTGGTATGACTTAGTGTTTGCTGTTTCTGCAGTCTTTGCTCTGTTGATAACTGTTTTTAAGTGGATATTAAGTAGACCTAGACCTCCGGCTTTTAATTCGTGAAAGAGCATTGTTCCCCTCATCGGTTCGTACCGAGAGCCCCAAATGTAGGTGGTGCACAGCCTGTGGATCTTGTCTGCCCATTGCCAATGGTACAGGATGTTGTTCACTTTGTACCAGATGCGAGAGGATAAATATATGTTGCGTATTCACGCTTTTCCTCTTATAGATAGTTGTCTTGGGCTCATGGTATTTATTTTCCACGCAACAGCTGTGTGGAGTTCTTTCCACTGTTCTTCATACGTTTCTGGGCCGCCTATTTTAACTCCCAGAACCGGTAAGTATTCCTGAGTTGTTATACCTTGAGGAATCTCAGGGTTCTTTTTCCATTTTCCTATTAGCATGCAGTGAGATTTATTCAGGTTTACTTTCAGGGCAGAAGCTCTTGCAAAAGCGGCTAGTAATTTCATTGACTCTTCTATGGATGTTTCCGTCTCTAGTGTTAATGTGATGTCGTCAGCAATGCCAATATTTTTGCTTGGCTCTCCCCGTGAATGTTTGTTCCCTTGATTTCTTTGTTGGAGTTGATCGCTCTGATGACTGGTTCTAGTGCAAGGACAAAGGGGGCCATAGAGAGGGGATCTCCTTGAGCATTTCATTTTAAAAGATGCAGATAGCTTTCTGTTCACGATTACTTGACTTTCTGCATTCTCGTAGAAAGTTTGCAGCCAGTTCCTAAATTTTGGCACAAATCCCATTTCCTCTACAACTTTGAATATATATACGTGGCTTATGGTGTTAAATGCCTTTTCGATATCCAAGCTTAGTAGGATACAGGGATACGCTAACCAAACCACTCAGCCAACCAAGCCGGCAGAAATTCTGCTCCGTTTTGCTGCTTTCACCTATTTTGTATTACAGTAAAATGTTAAATTACAAATTATTTTATGTTATTAATAAATTGTATTTAATTATGAAAATTATCAAATTTTTAAATTTATTTTATCAAGAAAGTAATTGCATTTATTGGCATTTAGATCGATTTCAGTTAAAGTATTAAATCGCCGTGAAAACAAGAATTTACAAATTTCGCCGCTAGATGTAGGTAGCAGCTGGTGTTTATCACGTTACAATTAGATCGTATGAATTTCAGTCCGCAGTTTTACAGAATAAATACAGTTTTATAGATTACCTGTTAATATATTTATTCAGAAACTATTATATGATCAAGTGAAATATATTTATAAGGTAAATATTTCAGTGTAAATAAATGAAAATTCAGATTTTTGCATAAAGTTTTAAATTGAAGCTTTATGCAAAAAAAAAAGTATTTTTTGTTAAATAAAATACTTTTAATATCTCATTGGAGATTGGAGTTTTGATATTATTTTAACTGAAATAAGACAATCTTTCGTTTCATTTCAAAGAATAAAAGTACAATGCTATTTTTTATTTAAGAAAAATGATTGTCTATAACAGTCAAGACCGTCTCCAGATTAGATCGCGCTCTGAGGCAAACAATTAAATATCGCCCCTGATTGATTATAATCAATCAGGGGGGGTATCAATCAATCTTATAATTATAAGACAAAAATATAAGAAAATCTCCAACTGCTATTTTGTTTTTATTATAAGAGCAACATTAATGCAAAACAATTACATAATAATATTAATTAAATGTTTGCACTAGAGGAATATCGCACAATAAAACTGTTTATAAGCTCTTCTAAATTTAAATTATAAGCTATGTCCGCCTCTATTGATATAGTTGCTAGACCAACCAATCTTTCTTGGGTCGTTGCTGTTTGCAAATTATTTGTAATCAGTATATGTGACTATAATTTTTTTTTATTATTAAAATATAATAAGCACATAAACTTAACTAAACGCCGTATATTTGTAAAAAATCTTGTTGCCGTAATACGGCGCCCACCGCATTTTGGCTGAACGAGCGCCCTTATTAAGCGGCGCTGTGAAGCAGGCTGCCTCTATGCTACACCCTCTCGACGGTGCAGATAACATTATATGCTGTAATGCATATAATGTTGCATATATATATATATATATATATATAAAGTGAATGTATTACAATATAATGTTGCATATATATATATATATATATATATATATATAAAGTGAATGTATTACAATATATATGTATATATATATATATATATAAAGTGAATGTATTACAATATATATGTATATATATATATATAAAGTGAATGTATTACAATATATATGTATATATATATATATAAAGTGAATGTATTACAATATATATGTATATATATATATATATATATATATATAAAGTGAATGTATTACAATATATATGTATATATATATATATATAAAGTGAATGTATTACAATATATATGTATATATATATATATATAAAGTGAATGTATTACAATATATATGTATATATATATATATATAAAGTGAATGTATTACAATATATATGTATATATATATATATATAAAGTGAATGTATTACAATATATATGTATATATATATATATAAAGTGAATGTATTACAATATATATGTATATATATATATATAAAGTGAATGTATTACAATATATATGTATATATATATATATATATATATATATAAAGTGAATGTATTACAATATATATGTATATATATATATATATATAAAGTGAATGTATTACAATATATATGTGTATATATATATATATATATATATATATATATAAAGTGAATGTATTATAATATATATGTATATATATATATATAAAGTGAATGTATTACAATATATATATATATATATATATAAAGTGAATGTATTACAACAGCGCTTCCCAAACTGTGGGCCGCGGCCCCCTTGGGGGCCGTAGGTTTTGTTGAGGGGGGGGCCGTGAAATAATGAAACAAATTTAAAATGTTTTAAGACTAAGTAGATTTTTTTTATTTTAAAAGAAACGTATTTAACTATTATTATTTATTATTTATTTTTTGGTATTTTTTATATTTTAATGCAAAAATTCACACATTGGCATTGGTTCACAAACTTTGCTTCCTGCGTATTTCGGCGCTTAACGAATCGAATATTAGTAAATATTGTTTATTCATATGTTTCATTTCAAAGCAGTGGTTAATTGTATTTACTTCGAATGCTCTCCAGGGAAGCTCCAAATCTTCCTGTCCCTTTCATCAGGCTTCTTAATCAGGGACTGTTGATATTGACTTTATATACATATCAAAACTCGTTTTATATTATCACTGTCATCCCAGCTAGTTTTCTGTTACCAATAAAAGTTTCGCATATACTTCACACATGAAAAAAAGCTTAAACAAGTTCATGCAGGGAGATAGTAACTCCCTTGTAGTGGTAAACAACACCCCTCCCTAACAACCACTATACTGCAGAGGCAATAAAAACAAGTACTTTTATTATGCCAGTGAATAAGGTATGAGGCGTCTGTGTAATATATTTCTCAACAAATAATGCAATTAGAGACAACTGGGATAAAAACACACTAATTAATGAATCACATGTCCCCTCATACAGAAACTATGCTGTATAGACTGAAACAAAACCATATGTTGCATGGGCAAACACAGTATCTAACTAAAAACTATTGTTATTAATTAGATGTGTGTGAGTTCGATTTCCCAAGGCAGCAATAAAATTCAACCGAACGTGTTAAAATTCGTAAAAGTGTTAAAACTAAGTAATATATATATATATATATATATATAATGAATGTTATGGCAGTTTCACATATGGAATTCGGTTGAAGAGAGTTAGCATTTCAACTCAATTGTCAGCTATGCTTTTATCTTTCGGTTGCGCGATCTTTTGTTAATACCGCACCAATCATATGCACGTTTTAATAACCTCCCTTTGCTGTCTGTTTCGCGTTAGGATTAATTACCTTAAAGGGAGAAAAGTCGCAAAAGAGAAAAATGTTCCTGGTCTGGGGATTCCCTTATTCAGTAATATTCACTAATTTCATGTTATCAGCCTGTGGTGTGCCAGTATCGGTAAGTGGTGATATTATTTGATCTATTCTACGTTAAAAAAATTAACCCTGAGATGAATAAGTGGCTGATAAAAAATTAAAAAAAAATTCCCACGAACAATCAGAAGCAGAAACAGACTAAAAAAAAAGGACAGTATTTCATATTTTAATAGAACAGCCACACCGTCTTCAGAACCAAACGGTAAGAGGCAAAAAATGTAATATATGCATTTGATTTTTGCAATATTCGCTGTGTATGTTTTGTATTGAATATAAATACAATAAATATTATAATAATATATCTCTCTATTACGATTTTTTTTTCGAGGGGGGGCCGTGAAATATTTTAATTTTTGCAAAGGGGGCCCTGACATCCAGAAGTTTGGGAAGCACTGTATTACAATATATATATATATATAAAGTGACTGTATTACAATATGTGTTTGTGTGTGTGTAGAAAGTTTTTTAACTTGGGTATATTATATATTCAAGATACCAAATAATTTTATATAAACTTGGTTTTTAATCCTACTTTTAATCCAATCTAGGATTAAAAACCAAGTTTATATAAAATTACTTGGTGTCTTGAATATATAATATACCAAAGTTAAAAAACTTTCTACATCTATCTCTCATCCTGAGATTTGATTTAATAAGGTCAAAGCACCTTGTGGCAACTTGTTTAGGTAAAATTCATAAGCTCTGCATTACTTCAACCTTAGCATTTTCAGGCCTGGCTCCCACTGACGAGACTTCAATAAAGATCGAAACCGGTATGGGTAGTGACCATTGCCTTTAATGCATAGCTTCATACATCTCCGCAAGGGTATCTGCTTTACATTAAGGGAAAAATACTAAGGAAAGTGATCAGAGCTTAATCCACCTTTACCACGAGTTGCCTCAGATTTGCACTACGTACAGGCGCAAACTTGATTTACTTGTCTGTTTGCTTAGTTGGGAAATAGGATTAAAACCAAGTTTATATAAAATTACTTGGTATCCTGAATATATATATATAAATATTAAAAAAAATTATGACTGCAGCTGAACATGGACATAAATTTATTGCCAGCATACTAATAAATTATATTACACCAAAAATAGCCTGTGTAGCTCAGTGGATGTGGCGTAATTTTTGTGGCTGGACTCAAAATTAATTGGTGTCTTGAGACCAGAGCAGACGTGTTTTTGTGTGCTCCTTAGTGTTCGAGCGTTAAGAGGATTAGTGCTGCTTAAGCCTTTACCAGTGCAGGCACGTTTCCCTTAACGTACCGTCTGCTTTCATACAGCATGTCGTCGATCGCGGAAAAATCTTCACTTGCTAATACAAGCTCACCTATTAAGGCTACTAGCTTTCAACAACTACCAGAAGGAAATGTTTCATCTGGCAATACCTCTTCAAGTACCAAGGCTACTGGATCTCTGAAGGATATATCCCCAGTCTCTACAGTAACAAATCTACATAACACAATGGAACAGGCATCAGCGACCGTCTTTCAGTCACCTGCTGCCAGTACAACGAAGGATTTCAATTCAGATGTTCTCTCATCATTGAATCTCCCAGATGAACTAGATTGGAGCAAGGCCTGCATCCTAAAGTGTGATCCTTCTGGCACCCCATATACAGAACTGGATATCATCGAAAGTTTGAAAGGCAAGGTAAGAGGTTCCAATGTATGGCACCTTGGCTCCTTAAAGTTCAGTTATAGTTTCATAATTTCATTTAAACATGTTTCTTTGAAAGAAAAATTTGCTAAATTACAATCACTTAATGTTAATAACCATACATGTGAAATTAACCCCATTGTGAGATCTAGAAAATTAGATATTTTAATTCATTGGTTGAGCCCCCAAATATCTAATAGATTAGTTGGCATGCACTTTGAATCATTTGGTAAAATAGAATGTATTGAAAATGTATCCAATATAAAAGAAAGAATGGGCACATGTATTATCTAACAAAAAAAGATTAACTATTACATTGAATGACGATGCCAGAATAGAAAATATCCCGTACATTATAAAAGTTTCTAAAATGCCAGGCTTAGTGATCATTCCAGGAAGACCTCCTGTATGCTTCAGATGCAGGCAGGTAGGTCATCTAAGAAGAGAATGTACAGCATCAAAATGTGAGCAATGCAAGAGAATCGGACACGATATTAAACAATGTCCAGGGCAGACATATGCCTCCATGTTGGCTGCGCGCCCTTCGGGCAGTCAATCGAACACATGCGATGAGCTTGAAAAAGCAGAAGACTTCCAGGAAATAACCTCAAGTATTGAATATGAGGCAGAGAATCGGGTCAATGAGAGCAGCACCCCAGGGCTTAACACCTACGGGCACGAGGAATGTAATGAGAATAACTCTCCGCTAAAGGCAAAGGAAGGGATTATCTGGGCGGACGAGGAGACTAACAGCCAAAGGTCAGTTTCAAATTCAGAAAAAGTAACAAAACCTGAAACTACAGAGAAAAAAAAAATCACTCCGAATAACACAAATGAAGAATTAAATAACAATTGCCCAGTTGAAGATGAAGAACTTCCAAACATTGAAATAATTCAAACCATCTCGGTAACACAAATTACAGAAAAAAGTAAAACGGATTTAGAAAACGAAGTAGAGAAATCAGAATGGAATACTAAACAGACCCCAGTAAAGAGAGCAAAAATGAAGTTTAGGCCTAACATCACCAAAAGCCTGAAGTCAAAACCCAAAGAAAAAAAAAATAGCTAAGAGTCCGGAAAGGAAAAGGCTCTAGAAAACTTTCAACTTTCTAACTATGACTCACAATCTAAAAATCATCACACTAAATGTACACGGGCTAAATAATAAAACATCGATTCAACTAACAGTTAATTTAATCTTTCATCACAGACCCGATATACTTATGATACAAGACACTAGACTACACAACAACACTGACCCATCAAACAGCTTCAAATACAAGTTACAAACAATGTACCATATCGTTGCCGAAGAGGCTCAGACCAATGGAATAGGTGGAGTTACTACACTAATAAAAAAATCGGGTAACCTCCAAATATTATCCCATAATGTCGTAATCAGGCATAGAGTTCTGGAGGTCGAGCTCCTTTGGCAGAAAAAAATACACAACATAATTAACATATATGGACCAGCCACGCATAATCATAAGACCACCTTCTGGGAGGAAGTGCGACACTATATTCAACAAAAAAATAACCCAATAATAGCAGGAGATATGAACTTTACAGAACAACCACAAAAGGATCAAGAACACCCAAACTTACTTCCGCAGAAAAATTTCACAAGAGTTTTCACCCACTGTGGCCTATCAGATGCCTTCAGAATCTTGCATCCCCAAAAGAAGGAATTCACATATTTTGCACCCGGAAACGCCTCTAGAATAGACCGCATATACATCCAAACATTCAGAAATATAAAGGTCAAAACTGTACGACACACACCTGTCATGTTCAGCGATCACCATATGGTGATCGCTGAACTACAATATCAACAAACAGAAACAGCTGATAAGTTTACAAACAGAAATTTCCCCCTATGGAAATTTAATAAACACCTTAAAGATGACGATAAATTCAACAATAACATAGAGAAAATAGTTGAGGAAATAGAATCCATAGAAAATGCTGTAACAGCCTGGGAGAAATTTAAACACATGACAAAACAAACAGCAATCAAAAAGGCAGCAACAAAGGAACAAACAGAACGTTGACACGAAGAAATTATCAAAATTGTATCACCACCATGACAGAAATAATGAAAACATCAGAACAGAAATAGAAGAAATTAAAAACCGTATAACAGCGAAACAGTTTCAGGAAATAGAAGGAGCGTGGCTACGTGCTGGTCTCAAAATAATTGAAAATGATGAAGGGAAGACCTCGACAGCATGGCTGTTTGAGAAACAACGGAACGCAAAACAGAGAATAAAAACAATAACATACGAAGGCCAAACCCTAAATAAATACTCCGAAATAATTCGTGGTGTTTAAAAATACTTTTCTTCACTATTTCAAGGAAAACCCAACAGTCAGGAAGAAAGAGAAAGATTCCTTTCACTCCTCCCCAAAATCACCCAGCAGGAGGCTGAGGAGATCGACGCACCAATCACCGTAGCAGAATGCCGTCTTATAGTGAAACAGCTCCCGGATAACAAATCACCAGGTGAAGATGGACTAACAGGCGAATTCTATAAAGAATACTTCCCAAAATTTGAACATATTTTTATTAAAATGATCAACACGATGATTACAACACAGACAACGCCAGCAAAATTCAACACAGGACACATTGTACTACTACCAAAGGTTGGGGGATCAGCAGAAGTTACAAGACATAAAAAACTGGAGAGGTATAACCCTACTGAATACTGATTACAAAATAATATCTAAAATACTTACAAACCGAATACAAAAGCACCTCCATAAACTTATCTCACCAGCACAATCATGTACAGTGAAAGGAAGAAATATTCTTGACACAATAATGCACCTCCAATGCATTTGCGATTATTACAGCCTCACAGAAAATCCATGTATTGTAATGGGTCTAGATATTCAAAAGGCATTTGACACAGTTAGCCACCAATACCTGTTTGAAACACGACCGAATAGGAGTTGGAGTAAACTGGAAAGAAACGATTAAGCTTTTGTACAGAAACGCGGAAAGTAGGCTGATCATTAATAAAAATCTCTCAGCCTCTTTCCCAATAAAATGTTCCATCCGGCAAGGAGACCCACTATCCATGGCTCTATTTGTTCTAGCCCTAGAACCACTCATTATAGCCATTAACACAAACAACAATATCAAAGGAACACATATACACGGAGAAAATGACGCCAAAATTTTGGCATATGCTGATGACGTCACTTTAACACTAGGAACACAAAAATCTTTGGACACAACACTCAAAATAATAAAAGACTTCAGCAAAGCCTCAGCACTGAATGTGAATCTGGCAAAATCCCACTGCAAAATAATTGGAAAGTGGGAAAACCAACCAAGGATTCCTTCAGGAATACAGGTGAATAATTACATACCGGTTCTGGGCATCAACATCGGAAGCTCAGAATCACACGAAGAACAGTGGAAAGAACTCCATGACTGCATAAAGAAGAAAATTAATGCAATGCGCCCTAGACAGCTGTCCGTCAGAGGAAGGGCCCGGGTTTGCAACATCTACCTAACATCTCGCCTGTGGTACAAGATACACAACACCCCGTATCACGGAAGGTGGGCCGAAAAAATACACAGGCTCTGTGCTGCATACATCTGGGGTTCTCAGTATGAACCCATGCGCAGATCAACACTCTTCCATGAAGTTGAAGCTGGAGGTTTAGCATTGCTAAACATCCATCCGAAAACTCTCATCGGCAGGGCAATAACAGCAGCCCGAGCACACACACAAACCTATCATGCCTATGCGGCAACATTCTTACAAAAGTGTTTGCCGCATAGGTTTATAAGCTCACTTCCAGATATAAAAAAACCAAGCCCGAGAATGTTCAAAGAAATAGCCGAAGGGTACACATATATAATGAAACACTCAGATACCGAAACCTTACTGACAATCAAACCAAGAAAACTATATAAAACATTAAGTTAAGTGACATTCCCACCTCCCCAACACAGGGAAATAAGAAAAGGAGAAATTAGGCTAAGTCCGGTGCTTAGCAAAGCTTTCCGACTTCCAATATCACCAAAATACAAAACATTCTTCTATAAAGTACATCATGCCTGTCTCCCCACAAAAATGTGGTGTGTAGCAAAAAAAATCCCACTACAAGGCCCAGCGAAGTGTCATTTCTGTCCCGACCCAGAAACAATATATCATATTATGATGTTCTGTAGCAAAACGTCCACAGTATGGAACACCATACAGAAATTCCTACATAAGACACAACCATTCTCTGAAAACACATTATTTTGGCTGGAAGACCAAAAAATGAAGAAAAAAAAAACCAGAACTAATAATCATAATAATAACAATGTATGCAATATGTTGTTTTAAGGATACTTGCGACATAAGACTGAATGATATAATCACGTAATCACAAGAAAGATATTTATTTAACCAAATATTTCGGTCTGGAAATAGCATGGTCTGCTATTTCCAGACCGAAATATTTGGTTAAATAAATATCTTTCTTGTGATTACGTGATTATATCATTCAATGTATGCAATATGGTCCCACAGATGTGACAAAATACACGGAAGAAACACCAGACCAGACATACTAGCAAAAATTAACAATTATTTAAAGGAAATTATCATAAACATTACACAAACCAAAAGCATAACAACACAGCAATGAGAGGAATAATGACAACAAGATATCAAATCTAATAAAAAAATAAATTAATTAAAAAAAAGTATATATGTATATAAAATAATAATTAAAATAATAAATAAGTAAAAGTTTAAAAAAAATAATATATAGGTACGCCTATATATAAGGGATAAGAATGTTATATATATGTATATCTAATTGTGTAAGAAAAAAAAGAAAAGTAAATAGCAAATTACTCCTTAAGATAAGTCAATACTACTCTAGTAATAAATATGTAGATTAAGATATATTACCACAAATATATATATGTTCTTGTATATACAGACACAAGGACGGTAGAAATGTCAATTGTAAGAAACGCAGATAACATAAGTTCATAACATGATAATAACCCAAAATGTTAATAGGATATATTATCCATTTATAGACCTGTAACTAATTCTGCAATTCAGAAAACTTTGTATGTAAGAAATTACAGATTTACCTCTTAAGTTAAGCAAACAATATAATGTTAAAGCAAGATGGAATTCTTTTTTGTAAAAATAAGAGTGCCTACAAAAAAATAATATCTGCAATGAGATATAGAGATACTACCAAAATATATGCATATATAAATGTAAATAAAAACATAAGCAATGTATGTATTTTAAGAATAAGATGTGCATTTAAATTAAGTTAATAAAATAATCATCCAAAATATGTGAACAAAGATATAAAATGAAGATATATGTAAAACGAATTGTACATATGGAAAATGTCAATGCTAACATATATATGTATGTGGATGTATGTATATATGTATATATATATGTGTGTATATATATATATGTGTGTATATATATATATACAGGGTGTTCGGGATAAATTTGACATATTTATAATTAATTATATTTTTCCGTAAGTTACATGTATTAACACACACTTCTCTTCATTTAAAAGTTTGGACCCTTCTTCATTCATATACAAGATGTCAGAAAGGATGGATAGCTGGAACCCACCTGAATCATGGAAGAGAATAACTTGTATCATGATGATTCGTGCCCGCCATCAAAATAAGGATATTACGACTGCTGCCCAATGCTCCCTGAATACAGTAAAAACAATCAGGCATGAACTAGAGACTTGCAATGGTGACTACGAGGATGTAGCAAGAAGAAAGATCCCTAGCAGACGATCTGATTGCGTTCGTACAGCAGAATTCCTCGCAAATCTGCAGGAACAGGTGTTGAAGAACCCTGGCATTGGAATTCGGGCTTTGTTCGTGGAGTTGCTAACTGTAGTCAAGCCCTGGATAACAAGGGTAGCCAATGGTAGGCCGTATGTATGGCAGCAGGATTCGGCCCCTTGCCACACCTCTGGGAAAAGTCAAAAATGGTTGTCTGAAAATTTCTACGACTTCACCAGTCCAAATGTTTGGCCTCCAAACTCCCCAGACCTTAACCCCATGGATTATTTTGTATGGGGCGCAGTTGAAAAAGACACCAATCGCACTTCCAGTAATACAAAAGCCCAGTTAATGGATAAAATTAAAACAGTTTTTGCGGCCCTTCCCAGGGAGACTGTAGCATCAGCTTGTTCGAGGTTCCGAAGCAGAATTGAAGCTGTGATCAATGCTAATGGTGGTTATTTTGAGTAAATCTTGTTGATAGTATTGTAATTAACTCTGCCTGTAATGTTTTTTTGTCAATTCATTAAATTTAATAGATACAAAGAAGATTTTCTTTTTCCTTACGAAACTGTCAAATTTATCCCGAACACCCTGTATATGTATATATATATATATATATATATATATATATATATATGTGTGTGTGTGTGTGTGTGTATGTGTGTGTGTGTGTGTGTATGTGTGTGTATATATGTATATGTGTATGTGTGTGTATATATGTATATGTGTATGTGTGTGTATATATGTATATGTGTATGTGTGTGTATATATGTATATGTGTATGTGTGTGTATATATGTATATGTGTATGTATGTGTATATATGTATATGTGTATGTATGTGTATGTGTATATATGTATATGTATATATATAAACGAGAATAGACTGATCTGATAATGGAACTTATAAATAGACTGAAATCACTATGTAACATATACCAACAAAAATAACAGCTCAAACAATTCAATAGGACAATAAGGAAAATAGAAATTGAGCATGTGATGTTGTATCTTTAAACAGTGATTGTAAAACAAGTGTCATAAGTATATTGTAACGAGTAAATGAAAATGCCTAATAGAATTAGCAGCCTATGTACAAATTGTAAATAGCTGTATATATATTTATTTTTAAATGTACACAGCTGCTGTTGTTGATACAAATAACTCAGTAGAAGTAGCCTCACGAAATGTAAATCAAAATGTCAATTAGAATAAGCATTCTATGTACAAATGTATATATTGTAAATAATTGTATATATATTTATTTTGATTGTACATAGATGCTTTAGTGTTAATAAAAATATACTCAGTGGATGTGGCGTTTGCACACCACGGCGCTTGACCGCACGAAGGAAGACATCTTGGTTTCGAATCTAGTCGTCGACTAGAAGAAATTTTTCTAAGCCTTTTTTTCGACCGGTTCCCGAGTTAGTCGATCTCTGGCACGGGAAAGCGGGTTTTTTCTCCCGGAAACTCCGGTTTTTCCTCCCGTAAACTCAAGAAAATCGACCGTAGAACCCACATTATTTCAGACATTAAATACGAGTGTTAGGGACCACGAGATGGCGGCACTTATTGAGCCGTCTCTCTTAATTAGTGATAGCTTTGGGCCAGCTGTCAGTGATTGGGTACCAGTGGAGATTGAACTGCCCACCCAGTCTCCAAAAGTTAGATAGGGCTAAACGACCTCGCCTACTCCTAATATACGGGAATAAAAAGGCGTTAGCTGATTTTTTTTTTTTTTTACACAAAAAATGTGTAATCAGCACTGTACATTAAGAAATTGATGCAGTGCTTACAGAAAAAAATCGAAGAGACATGTCCGCTTCAAACTGCGACGCAGCTCTCACAATGTGAGAGCTGCGTCGTACCTGTGATTCAGGAGTTCTTGAGGCAAATTGGCCCACTCCTTCAGAACAAGGATAATGCCTTGATTTTTTTTTTCTGGAGTGGAATTTCGAGTACCAATGCGTCTCTCTACTGCGTCCCAAACGTATTCTATGAAGTTGAGATCTGGAGAGCGTGCTGGCCCCTCGATTCAATTAATATCATCAGTCTCCAGAAGTGTCGCCACTGTTCGTGTACGATGTGGTGTGGCATTGTCATCCATAATGCGGAATTCTTCACCTACAGCACCACAGAACAATCAAACATGACATTGAAGAACTTCGTTGCAATATCGATCACCAGTGAAGTCCCTTTTTCCAACACTTGTAGCTCGGTGCATCAATTATGCATAATACCTCCCGATATCATGACCTCAGCCTCACCATATCTATATCTTACAAGAACATTCTTCAATCGTAATCAGTACCACTTTCAAGCCAGATCAAGTATCGTCTAAAATCGGAGTAAAGACTAAAACGACTCTCATGTGTAAAGAGTAGATTAGCTCACTGGTGTCTTGTCCAATTTTTATGGATACAACACTGTCGACGGTACAGATGTATATATAGATCTCCTATATATATATATAGATGATGTCTTTGAGAGAGAGAGAGAGAGAACATCCAAGTGTGCAACTTTATTCCTTCACGAACAGAGGCTTCCTTGAAACACAATTTGCTTAGCTCAGCCTTTTGTCTTTTATCCTGTTGAGTGCTACCACGTGATCCCTTTGCGCACGATTCGAAAATCTGAATGTATACCCGCTTTCTACTCGAAATCGTCAGGTATACAAATTGCCACAAGCTGATTCCGAATTTGTAATCTTCAGAAATAGTGTTCATTCTTAGGTTTTGGACACCAGTCTCGTGTGTGTGTGTGTGTGTGTGTGTGTGTGTGTGTGTGTAATTTTTATGACCAATGAATAAGGCTAAGGTTACTTAAAAATAGAGCAAAGAGTTCTATGTGTGTGTGTGTGTGTTGAAAAAAAAAAGAATACCGAAATATACAATAAACATTAGAAATATGGTAACTTCCATTACATCAAACATGGATTCTTGTTGTTTGAAACTATTCTGGAGCTACTGTACTGTTAAATGCGTTTGAATGGAAGTTTTGTATTAATTCTATAGATTCTAGTAGCATTTGTTCGGTATCATAGCATCGGTACAAGATCGCCGATGCGTCTCTGTGTAGTAGATGTGTTGTCGTTTAGATCTGCAGAATTTAGGACATGAATAACACAGCAGCAGTTTAGATAACGTAAATAGTGCTGCTGTGCTATTCAAGGTTAGTGAACTCCTATATAAAACTACCATTAACATAGTTTTTTTATCAACCTCGATATTCCCCCCCCCCAGATGGTATTTGGAAATGAAGGAGCATTTATATTTCAAAAACGTAAATGCTATTTTATTATAATCAACAAATATCCATCATATGATTATTAATTAAAACACAGAATAAAGTATTATTTCATACTTTCATATATAATTTTATTCTCAGCAAGTCTCCTTCAAAATGATTTCGTTTTCTAATATTATTACCATTCAAGTTCAGAAAGGGATGCTGCTTTAGATTCGTTTTTAAAGTGTGGAAAATTAAAGAAAAATTTATACTTAAAGAATATAATACTTCTTTATGTCCCAAATATAATGAGTCCTATGCGCGTCCTGTTATTATTTTATTTGTAATCCGATTCGTTTTCTTTTGGGGAATGCGAAATATGCAAATATAGCAATGGAGAAAGCTCTGAAATTAAGCAATACTTTCTCATGCTCTACATTTTTTGTCTCTTCTCCTTCATGGAACCCCAACATCCGTGCCTTTGCATTATGTCCAGTATATGTTTACTGCAATATTTTAAACCAAAGGGGATGAAAATGTTTGGAGTACTGCTTTTAGATCCAAGCTATGGCATTTGTAACTTACTACATAACGTTGCGTGTTTGTAGTGTCACAA
The DNA here is from genome assembly GCF_054136105.1 of Typopeltis vanoorti. Lineage (NCBI taxonomy): Eukaryota > Metazoa > Arthropoda > Arachnida > Uropygi > Thelyphonidae > Typopeltis > Typopeltis vanoorti. Next base: position 74,525,652 of record NC_143568.1, on the reverse strand, counting down.
ATGCGGTAGAGAATATTATGCGGTACAGCATTTAAGGTTGTCGGGTTCCGAGAACTTTTACACATTAAAGTTGCACCATCCTGAGACTATTGAGCAATTAATTTTAAGTAGAGTGTGCCATAACTATGAGGCTAAAACAAGCGTTTATTATATTTTTTTACTATTTCGCAGCAGGGTGTCAAAATTCTGTAGAAAAACTTCCTTAGTGCCACCATTAAAACAAACAGACGTGCTTTCTTTCTTTTTTTGTTTTTTTACAATGTTTTTTTTTTTATTTGTGTAAAATTCTGTTTGTTAAAATATCCACAGAGCTAAATCTTTTTTTTTTTTTTTTTAATTATTGTCTCGCTTGTGTTTCGTATCATTTCAACAAAATGTCGGAAGACTAAATCATGGGGATGTCCATAGAAGAGGTGATTATACTGTATATATATATATATATATATATATATATATATATGCTAATAATATCGGATGATTTGAGTCCAGTAGGGGGTTGAAAGGCTGTAATTTCAATATTAGTAACAATTTTCCACGGAGCAGAGTGAGTTTGAAGCCATCAAGCGTGAGGTGGAATCTAACAAGATCAAATACATGGCAGGGTATTGCTACAGACTTAGTGGATCAGCTGCTAGTGATGATGAAATGCATCGCCAAATAAACTTAATGGATATAAACGACTAATCATTATGGGCGATTTTAATTATCCTAACATTGAGTAGGTAGCAGTGAAATTCCTTGATAAAAACGAAGAAGCCGAATTTATTGAGCTGTTGCGAGACAATATATGTGGAACTCAAAATCAAAGAGTATTAGACCTCATTATAGTGTCAGAGAGGATTTCAGTAAAAGATGTGACTGTTATGCCTCCGGTTGGTGATAGTAATCACGTTGTACTGACCCGAGAAGTGTCTATGGATGTTCCATTCAGAAAAAGATTGCATGCTGAAATGCAAAGGAGGAAATTATGATCAACTGAGGAGAATATTATGTTCAATTTCATGATATTGGTTGCTAGATGGGAAATATATTGTCAGTGCATGGGAAGTATTTAAAAAATACATCAATTTTGCAATATCGGAATGTGTTCCTAGAGTGCGAAGAATAAACAGTCTTAAAAGCCACAGATTCTTGACGAAAGATTATGTGGAAGGAATACTGAGTACATAAAGATGTCAATTGCGAAAATTAAAAGGCGCAGGCCAGAAGAGTTACATTTAAGAATCAAAAGAAAGTGGCTCCTCAAACTAATGGCAAACCAAAATAATTCTATGGTTATGTTGCAAGTAAGAGAAAGAATGAATGCAAAAGAATAACTCTAGTCGATTCTTATGGTATGTGGGTGGCAGATGCAGAAGAGATTATTCAACTGATGAATGCATATTTGGCTAAAAGTTATCAACCTGGTGTATACAAAATAGAGCTCAGTTCCACCTTGAAACAGGCAGAAGAAACTTACGTGTATGAGGAGGAGGTATTGCGCAAACTTAATAAGAATTCAGCAATAGGGAATGATGGGATATCAGCTCGGATGCTAAAAGAGTGTTTCGCCGAATTGGCTGTGTAATTTGAGTCTCAGCATAGGGAAGATACCATAGGAGTGGAAAGAATGTATGAAAATCCCGCTATACAGTTGTGGTGCAAAGATTGATATGCACAATTATCCTCTGTCAATGTCTCTGGAGTGGTGGTGAAGATTTTTACAATGCTCTTTTTACAATATTTTTACAAGATCTGTAAGCTTTAATGTTACCAGCGGGGGAGGCTCGTGCATAGGCAGCACCCCAATTTTTCTCGATACATAAATATATTTATTAATTTATTTATATTTGCTTGTAATATTTAATTTTATCATCAACAATCCTATACAATTCTCTTATTTTGTATAAAAACTAATAAAAATCCATCTTGTAGCACTCAGGAGGGCGAAGGACGCTAGCAGCACTGTGTTTACCACAATGTCATATTGCTACGCGCGCAAGCATATGCACGTCATAGTGAGATGCAAGCTATTAGCGTAATGCGGCACTGTCCTACGCGCGCAGTTCCACTGTTGTTTATATGCAGTTTGCGCCAGTAGTAGAGTGTTCGTAGTGCTTATCATGTTTACTCCATCTCTTTAAATATTTGGACATTACAATTAAAGACATAACATTTGTTATAGTTTTTATTTTAGAACATTATTGGGGTTATAATAATGGATTTTATTTTTAAGTAATTTTGATTTATACTAAACTGTATAATTTTATCGATAATAAACAATATTTTTTCATGTTTAATTTTTTTTGTAATTTTTACCATAATTTTGATATTTTATCCAAACATGTATACACTGTACTTACAGTGTGTATGTATATTTCAAAAGTTGCAGCACCCCCGCGATTTCAAGCCACGAGCCGCCACTGGTTACCAGTGATCTAACCAGTCATTGGTCTATTGTTATTCAGTCTTTACGTTGATGATATTGACAAAGTATTAATAGGAGACAAATAGCTATTTCAAGATGTGAAGATAGGCAGAGTAATCACGGATGTAGCGGATACCGTACTTGTAGAATGAAGTTGAATAAGTTGGAATAATTATGAACATGAGAAAATGGTCGTTATTTCAATATTAGCAAATGCAAAAGTTAGCCACTTTAGTGTAATGAGATATCCAATGGCTTTCAGTAGATAAGATGTTGAAGTTCAGGAGCTATATAGCAAAGATTGCAAATATACAATCCAAAGGATAATTACATTGCTGAAAGGAACACTGACATATAAGAATAAGTCATTTTGCCTCTTTACAAAGCTTTAATACGACCTCATCTATTACTTTTGTACGCAGATCTGGTCTTTTTTGTGGTGTTACAAATACAATGGAAAGAGTGCAAAAGAGGGTGCTAAAAATTAGATTGATGTGGAGTTTAGATTTTGAGGAGAGATTGACAATTTGTAAACTCAGATTCAAGCAGATATGAGACCTACAAACTTCTGAATGGGTCATACAGGATACCAGTAGATGGAATTTTTCATTTTATGGAAAGTTGTGAAGAGGACGAGGGAACATCCGTAGAAGGTGAGAATGAATGCAGTCAAGTGCTAGAGTTTTCTTCCATAGAGCCATGCATGATTGGAACGGCTGTCCTATGGAGGTGATGAGTGCAGATAGTGAATTCAACAGAAGGTATGACATGGGTGTAAATAACGTGCTTCCCTTGATGAGTCCCTGACACCTTTGAAGTCTCTTGTAATAATAATAATAATAATCATTTTATGTTGCTAAATCTCATGTTAGCGGAAGCTTAAACGTATGAATTTTTAAAATTAATTTTACTCTTTTGTGATCCGATCAGTAGTCCCAACAGGCACCTTTTCAAGTATTCTTGGACTTCGCAACTGTAACTCGAGGATAAGGTGGTTAGCTCTCACCTTTCGTCGAAAGAGACCAGATAAAGGTTCCTCACGTCACTAACGAGAATCGAACCCAGGTCTTTCCGACCAAAGGGCTTCGTCTATACCGACTGAGCAACGGAAGCTACTCTTCTGTGTGATATCTGCAACAAGTCTGCAGAAGCATTTGGGGAATAATATGAGATTATTCTAATATGTTAGAATACCAGTGAGATGTACTTTTTAAGCTATAAGTCCTTCATGCCAAAATTATGAATCCTTCTAGGAACTCATAATTTTATCTCCAAGATATTTTATTACGTGGCACCTCCAGCGATTCCAAGGTAGACCACTAATCGTGGTAGGGCACGCTACTCTACTACACACAATTTTTCCCCTGTTCCCTACTTAATCCTCCAACTACGCACAGTGACACTACCACCGTCAAAAAACAACGCCATCTATTGGCCATAGCATTTTCAACTCTAAATTGTGTGTGTTCTCATGGTCGATTTGTCCGTATGCGAGATGAAAAACCTGTTTTTTTTTCGGAGAAAAAATCCTGCTACCTCCGTATGAGATCGGCTAATTCACTATCAGTTGAAAAAGTCCTTGTAAAGATTCCTCTCGTCAGGACGAGAATCGAAATCGGATCTTTATCAATAGAAACGCCACGGAGGCACTTAACAGTAAGTCCTATTTTCGACAAATACATGCAGTTACAATAATAAGGGGGGAAAAAATAAAAGAAAGTGTGGAAATTTTTACTTGAGATGTTTTATCGTGTGGTTATTGAATCATAATGATTATATGCAAATAGCGACCAAAGATTAGTCCACTGTGGGGGGTTTCTGCTGGCTCAGGGATCAAATATATCAATAAACAACAAATAAGGGAATTTAGTTCTGCAACGTCAAAAACGTAATCGAAAATGATTCGTCTGTTAACACTTGTGGGGTCAACAGTAAAATCATTTTTATTACTTTATAAATACAGAATAAAGGAAGGATTTTTACACCTTACTCTAACTATCCTTTCTGGTGCGATATACACACTGCTTGGAAAGAAGTCAGTAGACACCATAGTGTGAGGAACAAACAGCCATTGCGCTCACCTTAATAAGATGTAGGACCTTTCACTGCAATGACTGTGAAGGTTGACAAGGATCAATAGGATTGAGATCAGGGCTCTGATCTCAATCCTATTGAACATCTCCTACGTAGTTATAGCAGTTTTATGACACGGTGCAGTGCCTTGCTGAAAGAGACAATGGTCAGTTCCATAGAAATGCCACAAAATGGGAAGTATTCCATTGTCCAGAATGTCCAGATTCTTCTTGGAGTTCAGTGCTCGTGGTACCACAAACAGAGGTCCAAGGCCAAACCAGGAAAAACGGGACCATACCATCACACTGTTACCTCCTGGGGTTACGCACTCTGGTAAGAGACGTACATAGGGCATCCACCACACCCACAGCCGTCCGTTTGCATGGTAGAGGATGGAGCGTGAGTCGTCGCTCCATACCACAGCTTTCCAAACTTCCACACGTTTGGAAAGCTGTGGAAGTTTGGAACTGTACACGTTCTTTGCACCACTGAAGACGGGTAACTTGGGGGTTACATATTATGATCCTATCATGGAAACCCATGTTGTGAGCCTCGGTTCTGAATGTTTTTGTGCAGAGTTCCAGTCGATGCCCGGAACTTCGCATTCCATGTGTCAGGGAACGAATGGCGGGTTTTACATATTATCCTTCGTAACATCCTACGGTCACGTTCGGTGAGTGTGGTGGGTGGTCCACTGTGGGTAGCACTTGCAGTTCACTCATTGTGCCTCCATCTCAGATGGTATCACTGACTGTTCGCCTGAGATGACCCAATTTGCCGAACAGATAGGTCTCCAACATGGCATCCTATCACAATGCCCCTTTCAAACTCCGCCAGTCCCCTTAGCCATTTCACCCGGACACAGTTACACTGACTTCTGTGCATCATATTCCGCCAATTTATACCAGCTATAAACACGTGACTGGTTACATGGCATGCTGCACTTTGCCCATGGGGTGTCCGTTGAGAGATAATAGAATTCTTTAACCATGCCATTCTAATGTTTAAACTACCTTGGTGGTTGTCGCTTGAGCCATTAGACTCCCAGTATCTTGAGAAACATCATAGTTGAAAGCTATTTCCAGTTGTCTCTCAACATTCAGCCATCTCATCGCCCAACTTTTATTCCCATAATCGATCTGAAAAATTCCTTCGTCGATGAGAGATGACATTGGAAAGGGAGTTAAAGGAATTTGAAGATCACAGGCACGTGATACTTCTTGCATAACACCATTTTATTTACGGCTAGTTCTATTCATGTAGGGGTGTTTATTAGTTAATATTGAATCGTTCAATATTATCTAATGTTGCTTCGAATTCATTTCATTGATATTTTATCTACCTATCTGATGCTTATTTTCTTTAACATATTAGGTTGTCACGTGTCCTCAGAATGAGGTATATAGTCTAGACTAGAATGTGAACAAGAAAAGCTACTTAGTAAATCATAGAGACAGCATATATATATATATATATACTGTCTTTACGAACCTCTTACGATTATCTTTGGTAGTGGGAAACATCGGCTTTGAGACATGGTTGTTTGTAATGTCTCAGCTGAGTTCTTCAAATCAGGTCATGGGTTTTAACCGTTAACCTTGAGACGTAAACATCTCAACGGCTAGGCCACTGCTTTTCAGGGTCGGTCATAGCCTTTTATTTTGTGTTAGATAAACTTAGTCAGATCAGCCATTGGCCTATAATGATAATGTTAATATAGATAAGAAGTTGATTCGTGGAGAGCAACAACACCACCATTATTGTGAAATGAATATTAGTTGCCTATTTCACGGAATGTATAAAGTCGATAACCGGGTTTTATCGTAATTGACTGAGTGGGTCCTGTCAGGGAGTATAATAAGAAGTTAATGAAAGCAGAAGTTAGAACATATTGAGAGTTTAATTATTTATATACAGTTACTGTTGAGAATACATATACAGTGACCATAAACAAAAGAATGCGTATGAAGAAGTTAGATTTTTAAAATGAATTAGATAACGTATGAACGCAGATGGAGTCAAATAATATGAACTACTGTACGGATAATTAGTCATATCATTAGAAATTAATATATTGATAATGTTATTGATAAGTTAATATATTCATGATTAGTATTCATAAGGATCTCAATATAAAAAATCGGTGTGCAGATGAATATGTTGATAATGCTAAAATTAAAATAATAATAATAAAGGAGGAGAACAAATGTCAAACAGATTGTACTAATGCAAGTAAATATGCACAATTTGAAGTATGAGAACGAAAAACGAAAAATCTCGAGGGTTACGTCCATCGACTTTGTGGAATCACTGTTATGGTGGTCAGCTTATGGGTCACTTTATCTCTTATTGGAATAACTCTAATTTTCAGTATTCGTATCAGAAACATATTACCATTATCTCCTCAACATCCAAAAAATTAGGCCTTCCCTTCTGCTCAAGGCATTATTCAACCTCCGAAAATCCAATAACTAAAATCGCAAATCCGTCCAACCATTTGAATACTGTTCTCACAATTGGTAGCTCCTCTAATAGGTTCCTAAAAATAAAATGACCCATCAATCAACTCTATAGAGTTGATTGATGACCCATCTCTCACTTCACTTTCACACATATTCAGTTTCGGCTGTTTGCATTTTCTACGGACGTTTCCGTGATTGCTGTTCATCAATAATTACACCAGAAGTGAATTTAGCATCTCTAAATAAATTATGAACAACGTGAACCAATCAAGTTCTTGCTTGGCATTACCTAATTATTTTTAGTCATAGGCCTTTACCATTCTTTGTCAATACAGGGTTTCTACCAAGTCAAGAGGACCAGATATAGCCGAAAATGTGATTCATTTAATGAAACTAAATGAATCACGTTGTCGCCACAGTATTTAATTTATCTTAGGTAAGATAAATAAATTAAACATCTATTTCTGTCTTACCCAGGGGTGGCTCATACATAGGCACTGTAGAACTGCAACACCTCCAATTTTTCTCGATATGTAAATATATTTGTTAATTTATTTATATTTGCTTGTAATATTTAATTTTATCATCAACAATCCTATACAATTCTCTTATTTTGTATAAAAAATAACTAAAATTCATCTTGTAGCACTTAGGAGGGCGAAGGACGCAAGCAGCACAGTGTCTTATTGCTACTCTCGCAAGCATATGCACCTCATAGTGAGATGCGAGCTATTAGCCTAATACGGCTCTGTCCATCGCGCAGTTCCACTGTTGTTTATATACAGTTTGCGCAAGTAGTATATAGTAGTGTGTTCGTAGTGCTTATCGTGTTTACTCCCACCGTCTCTTTAAATATTTGGACATTACAATTAAATGATTTAATTGTAATGTCCAAATATTGTTAAGATTTTATTTTTAAGTAATTTTGAATTATACTAAACTATATAATTTTATCGATAATAAACAATATTTTTTCATGTATAATTTTTTTTAAATTTTTACCATAATTTTGATATTTTATCCAAACACGTATGACTGTACTTACAGTGTGTATGTGTATTTCGAAAGTTACAGCACCTCCACGATTTCAAGCCACGAGCCGCTACTGGTCTTACCATTAAAAAATTAATTTATTTTAGTTAATCAGCAGAAAAAATAGTTGACTGATAACACATTCAAACTATATATAAGAAATATAGATAAATAGTCTAACAGAGTCTTAAAAATATAAATCTGAAATTAAAGTAAATCGTATTTGCGAAGTTTTGTTATACAAAGTATATAAACATTTAAAAAATAGACTGAAATCAAAAAATATTTTTAAATGAATTTTAAAAACTTTTTATATTTTAGAAAGATAAAATCTAAAATAATGAACAGCATTTTATTTTCAAGTAGAAGAAATGAAAATCTTGATATGATTTTAGGAAATAGTTAATATGTAAAGTTGGAAAAATACCCTGTATCACTCTATGCTCATGCCAAAATTTAAACTGGGATATATATATAATAAAAAAAAAAAAAAATCAGTAATTTTCATTACCTGGCTAGTCAATTGGTTAGCACTTCCGCTTTGTAATCAATAAGTCGTACGCTTGAATCCTCGTGCAGACATGGACATCTTTAGGTAGTAGATGAATGTCATCACTTGGCATGGTGAGGCTATCACTCTGTTTATTCAAGGGTGTAAAAGAGTTCTAGAGGAAGTTTCCCAGTTATTAACGCCTAGCCCGCTTAAACGTCCAATGTAAATTAGGTTTGTTTACACTTTTTCGTGAGTGGGATTCACTTAAAAAAAAAAAAAGACAATTCAAGTGCGCACCTTTAGATCCAGAGTTTTTAGCATTGAGGTATTAAAGAGATGATGAAATATTATTTCGTCTCAGTGGAAGTGGTGCTTGCATTCTCTGCACTAGGCAGCACGAAGATAGACTTAAGTTCAAGTCTAGTCGCCGACTGGAGGAACTTTTTCTAAGCTTCTTCGACCGGTTCCCGAGTTAGTCGATCTCTGGCACGGGCAAGCGTTTTTTCTCCCCAAAACTCGGGTTTTTCGTTAAACTGAAGAAAATCGACGTAGAATCCACATTATTTCAGATAAAAACATCCTGTTAGGGTTAGGTACGTAGAGATGACAGCACTTGTTTGCCTGTCTCTTCATCGGTTGCCGCTTATAATCAGTGATAATCTTGGGCCAGCTATCTCTGATTGGCTACCAGTGGAGATTGAACTGCCTCAGTCTCCAAAAAGCTAGATAAGGTTAAAAGGCTTCGCCTACTCCCTATAAGCGAATAAAAGGCGTCAGCTTTTTTTGAAAATAAATCCGCTAATGCTTTTTATTTCCCATTGGAAGCAGTCGAAGCCATTTAGTCCTAACAATTAACTTTTGGAAACTGAGGGTGAAGCCAGTTTGTGTAGTCCTGTGGAAACTGTGTTGTCCTTGTACGTTTAGAGGTTGATTTCTCCTGCAATGCTAACTAATATAGGAAAGTCAACCATTTCGGGTTCTCTGTGATGGCTACTGCCCAATAGTAAAGAGTAGATTAGAAACATAAATAAAATAAAATAAAAGTAGACTCCTTAACTTCAAAAAATTTCTGGTTTGCAGAAATGTTTTTCACAGTACAATAATAAGACAATATTTTGCAGAACTTAAGATTTCTGCAAAAGAAAAAAAAAGTCGAATCAGATAGTAATCTAAAAAAAAACTCGTCTATCCTCCTCACCCATCTACATATGGAGTAGGATGGGGGGGGGGGGGGAACGACATGCGAGAAGGATCGATATTTGAGCCACAGCACCGGCACTAATGATCTACGCTTATGCTACCTAAGCCTTATCATGCGTCTGTTTGCATGATGATAGGCTCTAGCAGTTAACTACATTACAGAAAAAAATCTTTTTCGAAAGAGGCTTTTTCTTAGTAATATAATAAAATCCACACCGAACTTTTGTTTCCTAATCGAAACGAAACAAAGTTTGATGTACATGTTTGCATTTAGCCTAATTAAACTCAGTTGTGCACTATAAATATTATGAAAATGGTCCGAACATAGAAAAAGGTACATTTCTTTTATAACTTTTGCAAATTTCCAGTTTAAACCAGGATTGAAATTGTTTAGCACATTTTAGCCAAGATCTCAAATATAATATTCTATGAAAATTAACTGAAAAAGGGCTTAAAAGGACAAGTAAAGCGTAGATGTTCTTTATAGTCTATACAAGCATATATAGAGTACAGAACAATCTTGGTGGACAAGAAATTAGTTTGCAGAAAACTATTTTTGTAGCTTTGAAATATAACTCATATAAAATTTTATTAGAAATAATATGTTGTTTCGAATATTTGTAAGAAAAGAGAAAAAAATCTAAAACTTTTGAAATAATATTTAATAGATATCCAACACCTTTCATGTTTCATTATTTGTTATATCCACCCGAAAAATTTCTGTTTGTAAATTACCATTAGGAGTCTTGAGTTTTTGTTTGGCGGGTCCTTGGTCAGTTTTGTTGGAATTGTGGTGCGTTTTATTACATTGTGTGTCTTGTAGATCATGCAATTTTTGATTCAGTGCTCTTGCCAAAACAGTACAAAGTCCTGTAGCAGTGCCGGTAAGACTACAACTGCACGGTAAGCGTTTTTTTTTTTTTTTTTTTTTTTTTTTTTTTTTTTTTACTTCACATTGATAATCATGGAAAAACAGCTAAATGAGACAATATTCGAAGAGGTATATAAAAAAGTGTCACAGACGTTGTCGTAGAAGATCAATTAGAATCGGTGCCTTCTACTCCTTCAGACTTTGTAGAAGTGCGTGCACGCAAAAAGCGAAGGGCAACAGAAAACCGCACAATGACAATAATGAAATGGAATAGGGTTCGGACGCCGCTATTTCTTCCAAAGAAAAGGTGCCTCCGATCATCCTTAGAGAAAAGCAGAAGCGGGCAGCTTTAAGATCCACAATGTCCAATCTGCACATTGGCTTCATTAAGGCCAAAAACATGGATGAAGGCATAGAGATCCAGCCAGCAACAGTGACAGACTATAGAAGGTTGTCCAAAGAACTGGATGATAGAGGCATCCAGTATCATATCTTTGCGCTCAGCTCCGAAAAAAGCTTAAAAGTGGTCCTTCGTGGTGTCTGTGAAGACATTGACACAGCAGAAATAGCTGCTGACCTGAATTCTCAAGATCTGCCTCCAGTCAAGGTCAGCAGAATGTACAAAGCAGACAAGACTCCCATGTCATTAGTCCTAGTTGAGATTCATAAAATATACAAGGATATCTACAACTTAAAAACAGTCTGTGGTCTCATCGTCACACCAGAACCACTCCGGAAAAGATCATCTTCTGGGCAGTGCCACAGGTGCCAGAAATTTGGCCATGCCCAGAATCTACGTAGAGCAGAATGTAGATGTTTAAAATGTGGGGACAGCCACCCAACCAACCAATATCTGCACAAAGCCGAGGACCACCTCGGCCAAATATGCAAAGATTCCTCATCCTGCGAACTACAAAGGATGTACTCAGCACCCAAAGAACAGACGGATGGAGGCAGTCAATCAGCCCTCCTCCTACAGTACAAGAACACCAGAAGCCCAGGCATCAAAACCGGAGACTCAGCGGTCAAAATCGGAGATCCCCAAAAATAGAGACACCCAAAAGCAAACAAGAAGTTATGCCGATGTGACCCGCATAAGTAGACCAATACCAGAATAAAATCAACCAACAGCACCTAAAAATTTAACAGCTGTTATTACGGCCTCACTAGCAAACATGCTACAAAATTTCAGCATATCAAACCCTACTGAAACCTCCACTAAAAGATTTCTTCGTGAAACTCATAAATGAATAGTAACAAACTCATTCCAGCATCACTTCAGATAGTTGCTTGGAACGCAAATGGCCACAAAAACAAAATTCTGGAACTCCGAAATTTCACATATAGATATCAACCAGATGTTATATTAATCAGTGAAACTCATTTAAGACCATCAGAAAATCCTACAATAAGGGGCTATCAGCTATACAGAAATGACAGACTACTCTACAGAGGCGGAGGCACTGCCATTTTCATTAAAAATATTAAGCACCACTCTGTGAGCAATCCTTCAACCACTAACTTTGAGATCACAGGCATGGAAGTTGCCACCAGCTCCACGTGCAAACTGAAAATCTACTCAGCTTACACCCCTCCCCAAAAAATCTCTACTTCACTCTGACCTAAATGCCATCTTATGCGTCAGAGAGCCCACCATTATATCCGGGGATCTGAATTCCAAGCACCCTGCGTGGAATTGCTTGATCCTAAGTAATTAGGATCAAGCAACGCTGTTGTAGCAGGCCCCACCGAACCAACTGATCTCAGTACGTTTGGCACTGCTGACATCCTGGATATAGCTATCCTGCAGGATATCAAACTTCAATACAGCATCATATCTATGGATAAACTATCATCCGATCACAATCCAATTCTACTACAGCTGGAATCAAGAATACTTGTGTCCTCCTTCTCATTCTTACATTGCATGGGAAAGACTGTCAACAGCACTCAAGGATTATATTGGACCTGTTCCTCACATACGTACAAAAGAAGAAGTAGAAACTGCAGTTACAAATCTCACACAACAAATTAATTCTGCTATAACGGTAGCTACCTCCTACAAATCTGCCTGCAAGCCAGATTGTTTGCCTGAAGACATCATGAACTTGATCAGAGTCAAAAACAGAGCTAGGAAAAGATTCCGTAACACGTGTGCGCCACAAGATAAAACAAATCTAAACAGGATAAATGGGGCAGTTAGAGATGCACTTAAAACTCATAGAAACCAAGTGTGGGATAAAAAGCTATCCTCTATCTCTCCTATTGATCACTCTATCTGGGAGTTACTGAGAAACATCAGAAATAAAACGAGTCCCCCCATAATCTCAAACCAGGGCTTAGTTCACACATATATAAGGCAGAAGCCATACTAAAGTCTCTTGATGAGCAGTGCAAACCCTCTTATAACAACTTAGATTTCAATCACTTGTACAAAATCCACAGACGGATCAGACACGCTTTAAATCTCTCAGATACCAGTGCTGACCATATTGCACCCACATCACCTGTTGAATTATATGATATTATTAAAAAACTTAAGAACCATAAAGCTCCTGGACTAGACGGCATCTCAAACAGGGTGATCAAGCTGCTACCTCGGAAAGCTGTAGTGCACCTGACCAGTATAATAAATGCAATCTTAAGATTTCACTATTTCCCTTCTACCTGGAAACTGGCTGATGTAATTCCTATACATAAACCAGGCAAAGACCCACACCTACGCAAAATTATCGTCAAATCAGTCTTATCTCTAATCTGGGTAAGGTTGCAGAGAAGGTCATTCTCTCACGACTCCAAACCTCAGTAAATGGCCTAAACATCCTTCCTAAAGAACAGTTTGGTTTTCGGCAACACCACAGTACTATCCTGCAAATCCACAGAATTGTGGAATACATCACCACCAGCTATAACTGGCGCCAGTACACAGGAGCTGTTTTCCTAGACCTACCCAAAGCATTTGACAAAATCTGGCATTTTGGACTCCTACACACACTTATCTCAGCCGGTACCTCACTAAAAATGGTTCATCTAATCCATTCATATCCTCAGAATAGATCAATGCAAGTAAAAATCAACGGTTCTACTTTGTCCCAGCGCCATATCTTTGCTGGAGTGCCGCAGGGATCCCTACTGGCTCCATTGCTGTTTTCTGTATACATGTCGGACATCCCGCACAATCCGATGTCTTCCATTTTGGACTTATATGCGGACGATACAGCAATACTAACCAGATCTCTCCGACCCCATTTCGTTACCAGAAAGCTTCAAGAAAACCTTCTAAAGCTGGAGGGTTGGTTCTCCAAATGGAGATTGGAAGTTAACCCCCAGAAAAGCTCAGCCGTTCTTTTCTCAAAAAGGCCAATGTCTCCTGCAGGAGATCTGTTACTATTCAATACTAAAATTCCCTGGCAGATAGAAACAAATTACCTGGGTGTAATTCTCGACAAAAAAGCTATCTTTCAACCAACACATCAAGTCTACGTGCGCAAAGACATCTAAAGTCATAGCTCAGATCTACCCGCTAATTAACAGAAATAGCGAGCTCAGTAACAGAATCAAATTGCAGCTATACCAGATTCGTCCTATAATCACCTATGCCTCTCCGCCTGGAGCCACACCTGTAATGCTAACATTATCAAAATACAGCGAGTGCAGAACAAGTGCTTGAGAAAGATTCTGAACGCCCCGTGGTATGTTAGAAACAATCAACTCCACAGAGACACAGATATTCCCTATATTTTCTCTTTTCTACAATCCTTAGCAACCAAGTTTTTCCTAAAGACGTCCACACATCCCAACGATTTGGTTCAGCAAGCTGCAGCATACGATCCAACGGACATATTCAAATATAGAAGACCAAAAGCTATATTAGCCTCCTATAGCGATGCATAATCTCCATGCCATTCAGGGCGAGCAATCTGCTCATAAATTTTACCCTTACTGTAACCTCAACAGATAGCGCGGAATATGAAAAGCATCTTGCTTCACCGCTAAAGTCATAAATGTCAATTGTCAAAAATTACCATTACCATGAAACGAACGGTCGTTGTCATAGTAACGTTGGTTAGATTGATAATTCTGCTTAAGGAATGAATGTAAAATCTGAAGTTGTCTTAATTTATTTATTAAGTTGCCTCCACAACGCAATTAGGAACGAATTGGAATGGCGCTCTTCTTGAAAAAAACATGAGCTTTAAATGTCAGCGATTTTTTAAAAAAGTTTTAAACATCTTAAATGGTATATTACATATAGATAAACCCATCGATCTTACTAATATCCTGGAGATTTTCAGCATTTCTTGGGTGGGATTCACATAAAAAACGACCGAATCAACGGCTTGGAATGAGAGAAACAACATAGTTATCTCAAAGTTATCATTATTTAAACCAGTATTTTTAACCAGAGAAATATTAGAATAGATCTTAAGAAAGCTACCAGTATTTTTTAACGACATTAAAAATTATTTTAAAAAAATTATTATTATTGTCGTAACGTTCAACTGAAAATAATTAAAATTGATTGTTATATTAAAGTGACCTCTTCTCTCCCCTCTCTCTTACAAAAATATATTATTATTATTATTATTATTATTATTATTATTATTATTATTATTATTATTATTATTATTATTATTATTATTTATTTATTTATTATAGCCTGTGTAGCTCAGTGGATGTGGCGTTTGCACACCACCGCGCTAGGCCGCACGAAGGAAGACTTGGTTTCGAGTCTAGTCGGCGACTAGAGGAAATTTTTCTAAGCCTTTTTTCGACCGGTTCCCGAGTTAGTCGATCTCTGGCACGGGCAAGCAGGTTTTTCCTCCCGGAAGCTCGGGTTTTTCGTCCTGTAAACTCAAGAAAATCGACCGTAGAACCCACATTATTTCAGACATTAAATATATTGTGTTAGGGTTAGAGACCACGAGATGGCGGCACATTTGAGCCGTCTCTCTTCACTGCGTACCGCTTAATTAGTGATAGCCTTGGGCCATCTGTCTCTGATTTGGTACCAGTGGAGATTGAACTGCCCACTCAGTCTCCAAAAGTTAGATAGGGCTAAATGGCCTCGCCTACTCCCGTATATACGGGAATAAAAAGGCGTTAGCTGATTTTTTTTTTTTTTTTTTTTTTTTTTATTACGTGACACCTCGATGGAGACCAACGACTCATCGCTGGAGGGCACTCTACTTCGCTAAATACATCTCACCCTCTCCACTACTATTTAATTCTCCTACTATGACACTCCTACATCAACGTCATCTACCGTCCATCATCACCAACAACAGTATTTTTTGTCTGTAAATTGCGTGTGTTCTGAAGGCCGATTTATCTGTATGCGGGATGAAAAATCCGAGTTAGAGGTCGCTTACATTTTAGTTACAATTGTGTATTTGCTTTTATTGTTCCTTAATGGTTTCTATGTCTGCGCGGTTAGACTAGTGGCTATGCCTTTGCAACCATATGCCTGGAAAAGGAGTGTCCTGGGTTCGATTCTCGTCGCCGACGTGAGAAGCTTAAGGATCTTTCTCAGACATAGCCAAGTTAGCCGGTCTTGGGCGTGGACAACAGGGTTTTTCCTCCCGCAAGCAGGTAAACCGGCCCCGTGAACACACACGGATTACAGTCATGAATATTTACGACCCAGCCATAGGCCTGGTTCATCAGGTATGCCGGTCCCGAGTCCGGATAAAATTAGGGAGGATTGAGATGGTGCCGTACTTCCCCGTAAAAGAGGCCTCACGGCCGTTATATCATCATACGCTATAAATAAATAATGGTTTCTGTATTCATTGTGTTAGCTTTGAAGATAATGATTATAGAAATATTAGTTTGGATAAATTTAAACTTTTTTTTATTATTATTTCGTGTTGCACTCCATAAGTTTATTGCAGTAATCTTATGGCAACACGTGGCTTTTCGAGTTCTACAGAAGACCCCGAAGGAACAACTGCTATTTGAAAATAGGGCAATTTTTTCCCATTTAGCTTTTTGAAAGTCTCATTTATATATTGGTCTATGATTTTTTTTTCTTTTTTTTCCCAGGAAGTTTGGACTTCAACATATGCAGAAAATTAGACTGGGGAATTAATTTCCCACCAATTCTGATATGCTTAATTTCTCCTATTGCTTTGACGCAACTCCAAAAGTACCGCTGCTTGGATAATGGATAACAGATTCAAAGTTAGGGATGAAAGAACTTCCCAGTAGGAATAATTTCTATAATGCATTCTGAACTTATGTCATGTCAAAGTCCTGAGAGTGGTAGTAATAGTCAAACCAGGGAAAACGAGAACGAAAAATTTGTCGAGATCGTCCTTTTTTGGCATTTTTGTAACCATGCTGTATGCAGCTATGAATAGTCATGGATGACTTGGGTTGTAGGTGAAGAGGTTCTGTATGAGATTGTACCTGATCTGTCAGTGATGGAGGTGGCGTTAAACAAACTTGGATAGCTTATTAGGAAACAATCAAACAAACAAAAAATTCTGCCGAAATAGATAAAATGATCAGTAATTCTTCTCAGTATTTGTACTACTTATTCAAGATCGTTGGTGAGTGTAAATATGTCTTTATCCAGCTGGATATATAAAATTGGAGTACTCCTATTTCACTCATTCGAAGGGATTTACGTTAATGTCTCTATGGGATGCTTTTTCTGTTAGAGAAATTGTTTTATAGAAAGTATACCTTGAAGAAACGAAAATCATAAAAGTTCAGAGGAATTTAGAGACAGCCAATGGATCATACAGAATTCTCTAAGGAAATCTGAAGTAAGCGAAGATTAAAAAAAATGTTAATCGATTAGCTTCATACAGGAGATAAGCAGAGCATATATAAATACAAGTTCTTTTTTTTTTTTTTTTTTTCTTTCAAGAGGGACAGATCATGGGGAATATAGATGGCAAAGGTAAGGTAGTTATTTGATAAAGAAACTGATAGTTGGAATTCAGTTAGGAGAAAAAGTAAGGTTATGGACTGGCAAAGAAGCTAATAGAATTCATTTTGAGCATTTTTTAAAAATTTTTTTATTGATTTGTTTTTTTGGGGGGGTTTCTCGTTGGAATTTCTTTTTTATATCCGTATAAAATTTACTGTCCAGGTTTGGTTTGGTTATATTTCATGAAAAATTTGAGGGTGGGATGTGGAGTGTGGGGAAGTTAACTTTATGGATATTTACGCAGCGAAAGAAATTCCAGGCACAGTACCAAAAATGTGGCCTCGCAAGCCCTCCCCACATTCTCTCTCTCTCTCTCTCTCTCTCTCTCTCTCTCTCTCTCTTTCTTCCTTCCTTTAGGGCACAAGCAGCAGCAGTAGGTGGAAGCAAGGTTATTCACCAGATGATAAATATTCTCGTAGAGCCTTACCATTAGGTTCGATCTGGTACGCTCCCACTTAGAAGTAGCGTTTCCCAAATTTACATAGCTAGGAAGCGATTTCTTTCTAATTGTTTTCAGTCTAAACCATATACATGCGTATACGTATGTATATGCATGTATATAGTTTGCTGAAATAAATAAGATCTATAATACCAGATTTTTTGGTAGTATCTGATGTCTGTTAAGTAAGAGCCAGGAGTGTATGTGTGTGTAAGCGCATGCTCTTCAAATGAAATAAGTAGTAGTCACACAGTGTGGTGTTCACTTTTTTTTAAACGTTTATAACATGCTTTTCTCAATCGGCTGTTCACAAACCGTCTTTGAATTTTTAGATTTTCTGAGAACCAGTTAAGGTTCTTCAATGCATCTGTACCAGTCTTGGAACACATTTTGGACCACATTGACCTAGACGGCGTAGTTGTTATTTCCTCCGAGTAGGAAAACATCCTTTTTAGTGAGAATGTCCGCTGTTTTTTTTTTTGCTATGCTTCATTTTGGGGGAGAGGGGAAGCACCACGAGAAGACGGAGTTGACTGGGAAATGTTGTATACCGAGCTTCACCGGGGCCCCATTAGTGGCGCTGTAATTTATTGCTTGGAATGCAAATATGTAGTCTAGTAGGGATCGATTCTAAGTAGGGATAAAGAGGATACTTTCTTGGACTGGAAATGTTGAGGGAGCAATTCTTTATATTTTTAAAATCCTTGCATTCTCAGAAAGTTCAATAATATAAATGCAGTATGCCATCAAAAGTTTAGTTAATTTATTTGCTAAATAATTCTTTACTATCGGTTTTTCCAGTTATTAATACATTGCGATTTGTTGAATTAACAGTGAGAGCATTTAAGATTTCTTACACTTGAAATCTTAAAATATTCCTCAATTCGACAGTCTGAATCCTGGTCAAAAAGTGTCTTTTTTTCTCTTTTCCATACTCTGAACAAAGTTAGCATAACCTTACCTACTTTTTTATCTGCAATAAAAAAAAACCCTCCTCGTATCACTAACATTGACTAAGCTTACTCGTCGTTCCAGAGACCACTTATTGGAAATAAGATGTATGAGAAATGATAAGTGAAGAACATTGCTAATATATCAACAATCAATGTCAGAATATTATTTAAACCAGAAAAGTTAAATTGCTAAAAGAAGAATAAAATGTACTAATATTTTATTCAGAAAGAAAAATGAGTTCGTAAAGAAGAAACAGCAATCATCTTTTAAATTCAATTACGGAAATGATCCTAATATCTTAAGATTAATAGCAACACTAAAATATATTTAGATAATTCAAATTTATTCACCAGAGTACTCTCATGAGATGATGAATATCGGGAATTTCTCTCAGATCTATGGATAGGAAGTGATACTATTAATGGACATGTTGATTAGTAATGGAAGGGATTTCAATGCAAAAACAGGCAGGTATTCTGAAGATATGAAGGAAGTAATGGAAAAATTTTGAATTGATGAAAGAAAAAAGAAGGGCTCGATATAATCCTTGAATTTTTAAGACAATGAAAACATTGATTGCTACGTTTTTTTTTTTTTTTTAACTCGTAGAGAAGCACAAACGATCCTAAATCTTAACTGAGAATAAAACTAAAACTTCATTGGTTTTATCCTAGTCAATGAAAAATTGAAATATCATTCCAAAAAGTACAAACCTTAAAGAAAATAGATATCAATTGTAATGCCGAAATTTATCAGCAGAAATAAAGCTTGCATTCAAAATAACAATAACAACTCGCATGACACGATACCTCAAAATTAAAAGACTGGAATACACAAAATATGTGTCAAAACAAACAACTACAAACAGGAGCCTAATCCTCTTTCAGAACACAAAAGAATTTATGAAGAAAAGGAAAAAATGCAAAGCTGAAGTCAAGAAAACAAAAGTTACGGAGATAGATAGAGAGAGAGGGTCTAATAACGATTGACTTCTACGGTAAAGAAAAAAAAAAAAGATACGAATTACAAAGATAACCACATACAGTTAACAAATGAAATCGCATATCAATGTAAAGGGGCGAAATCAAATTAGATACATCAAAAAAATAAAATAAATGCATATCAGAATGTAGTTTATTCATCATAATACAAAATTCATAAAAAAAAGGAAAGAAAATTGGAATAATGAAGTTGTTTTATATATTTCGAAATTTAAACTTCATACTTTCGACAAAATTTTTGTAAAAGGCAACATTGGAAATTATGACAAAAATTTGCTACACGCGAGGCGACCCTAAAATTTTTGAGAATGAAAATAGATGCTGCTATCAAGCAAATAAAAACAAATAATCCTTACGTGATGATGAAATTTAGATATACCCCTAGAAGTATGGAGGAATAAAAATGGCAAAACTTTCAACAAAGTTATTTAGGGCAGTTATTACCAAGTCTTAACTTCTGCAGAAATCTCTAATGACCGGAAACAGAAAGAATATTCAGGAATGTACAGATTTAGACCAATAACTCTATTAAACCATGCATATAAATCATTTATAAAAATTATATAATAAAGGCAACTTATTAGCAACATAATATAGGAGAAGAAAAAATCAGTAGATTTTTTTTTTCTTTCTTAACATTTTGCTCCTTACTGTGACGTAGATTGTGCAGTCTCGTGTGTGTTGTGTGTGTGTGTGTTTAATTGATATTTAACCCCCCCCCAATGGTTTCTGCAGTGAGCACAAACTTAATATTAAGAAGAACAAAGGTATTGAACACGACCGGAGTTCAGCGTTATCTAATTCAGAATATCTTGGATTTTACAACCTTTTGCAATTATTCGGGCTTCCTAATAGCTGATCTATTAATAGTTATTTATAAAACGTATATTTAAACTAAATATCTTTATATAGATCCTCTTCGGAGCTTTGATGGACTCGTAGAATTCTGATATCAGGGCACGTAATGATGGACCTTTTAAACAGAAGGTAGAAGTTACTTAAACGTCCATAAATTTTAGAATTACGTTGTGTTATATAATAAAATAATTTATATAATGAGAGGGTCTATCGTGCATTTGGTAACATTAGAGATGGTATCCCTTTTTAGAATATAATTAACATTATAAGTCTTCAACTGAGCATCAGTTTGGCAGTCTCACATCGCGATGTAGACTTCTTCACTCGTAAAAACAGACAAGCTTGCCAAAGTACCCACACAGTTAATAGACATAGCCGACTATCTCGATCAAATGAACGACTCCATTAGTAACATTAGATTAACAATAGCTGATTTAAGTGATCGTAATGGCCGTCGGATCTGATCAGTAAACGAAACAAAATAGGATCTCAAGCTATTTCCTCTTTAAAATATTACAGAGCCTTATACTAATATTAGAATCAGTATTGAATTCAAAGTTTATTCGATTTCAATTCAAACCACGAAACAACCTGGCAAAATAGCTATCACAAGGAAAAAAATAGCAGGACTCTACCTTGAGGGGCTCAAATCTATGTTTTTGAGAAGGCAATTAAGGCATATTAGGATTTTATCATTTATTATTGTATTAATGCTGAATGAAAAGTTGAAATTATTTAATTTTTTCACTCAGTGCATTCCTTCTTTCGTGTTAAATTGTATTACAGCTTAAATTAACATATAGATAAACCAGATAAAATATATAGAAAAATATAGATAAAGTGTATCCCGTATTTACTCTAATATAACTCGCCTTCACGTATAAGTAGCACCCCTGATTTTACTTTAAGAAAAAAAGAAATTAAAAAGTTTCGCATATACCTCGCACACGAAAAAAAAGTTGAAACACGTTCACGTCGGGGACGATAGTAACTCGCTCCCCGCGGTAAACAGCACGCTCTCCCCAACAGTCACTATACTGCAGATGCAAGAAAAACAAGTAGTTTTATTGTATCACTGAATAAGGTACAGAGACATTTGCAGTCTGTTTATTCTCAACAAATAGTGTAATTACAGATAACTGTGATAAAAACGCCACTGACTGGCATGTCTGAATGGCATGTCCCTTCCCACAGAAACTATGCTGTATAGACTCAAGCAAAACTATATTGCACCAGCAAACAGTATCTACCTAACTAAAAACTATTGTGCAATTTTTGAATTACATGATATAAGCGTTTGTTTGATTGCATTTGAAATTTTCGATGTCATTAAGACAGATCACAAAAGCTAACTTCAAATAATATTCTACCAAGAATTTAAATATGCCATGTAATGCGTGTGTCTGTGTGAGTCCGCCTGCCAGCTCGATACGGAAATAGTACACAAACGGTAATGAGAAGTTCTGTCGGAATGATAAACGGGCAAAACACCACCCCATCATGAACGTGTTAAAACTAAGAAATATATAGTGAATGTTATGGCAGTTTCAGATATTTTGGAATTTAGTTGAAGGGAATTAGCATTTCAACTCAACAATTGTCGGCTTGCCTTTGTTGTTGGGTCGCAAGATCTTTTGTTATTACTGCACCAATCATATGCACGTCTTCATAGCTGCTCTACCTCTACTGGCCTACCATTGCTGTCTGTTCTGCACTCTGTTTTCACTTCTCATTAGTCATTCGTAAAGGATTGTTCATTACATATCTCAAATCTTGTAAATTGCTGGTAATTTTTACTTGAAATATGGAGAAACGTTCAAGTTACAGTGCTGGTTTTAAACTCAAATTACTGATTTTGCAGAAAAACATGGCAATCGAGTGAGTTTACAGTGACTGAGTTTAACGTGCAATATTTGCATAAACAGAAACTCACATTAGAAAGCACCAATAAGTCAAGAAAAGCATTCTAAGGATCTAAATGGAGGAAGCGTTACTTGGCAAGTAATGCTTCCTCCATTTCCTGAATTGGAGGAAGCGTTACTTGAATGTTTGTTTGCATAAAGATCGTTGTTGTGTTTCGCACGAAATGTTATATTTCAAAGCTCGTGAGTTAGCTACAAAACGAGGCATCAGTTGCACAGACCTGAAAGTGAGCTGAGGTTGGATCACAAGATTCATAAAGAGGAAAAGTCTTTCCCTTCGTCGAAGGCCATCCTTTCTCCAAAGAATGCCGAAATATTTAGAGGATAAACTGATGGATTTTCATCACTGTGTGATTCAACTCAGGAAGAGCAATAACTATATATTATCACAAATAGCCAATGCCGATCAAACACCCCTCAATTTCGACATGACTCACCAAACAACAATAAGAGAAAACGGTGAAAAAAGGGTGATAACACGCATAACTGGAAGTGAAAAACAGCGATGCATGATCATGCTCGCGATGGAAGAAAGTGTCTCCTTACATAATATTCAAAAGGAAAACAATGCCGAAATTTCTCCTTGAATTCATGTAAGAGTCCAGGAAAAAGGATGGATGGACACCACATTGGTTCGAGATCGGATTAGAACAGTTTTGGACAAATGGCCAGGGGTCCTTATTTCGACGCTCCACTCTCATGTGGGATAGCTTCCGTGGGCACGCAGAACCTGAAATAATAAAACAACTTTCGGATACGAGGACCGATGTGGTCATTATTCCTGGTGGTCTTACACCTTGTCTACAGCCCTTGGATGTATTGGTCAACAAACCATTCAAGGACTACATACGAAAATTCTATACGGAGTGGATGGCAGCCGGTGATTACAACGTGACTCCAACAGGGAAGATTAAGAGACCATCATTAGAACAGTTGTGGAACTGGATTTTGAGAGCTTGGGAAATGATTTCGTCAGAAATAATTGCCAAGAGTTTTTAAATTCTTGGCAAATTTTAACTCTCTCCCATCCAGAGAGAGAGTTAAAATTTGCCACAAGGAAACCGCTCTCGAGGCAGGAAGTAGCGATAGCGAATTGGATATTCTTGGTTAGTCATACCCATTTTCAGTTTTTTTCCTGAACACTTTAGTTTCCGAAAATCCCCGCATATGTCTCGCACCACGATTTTTTAGCCTTAATTTTGGGAAAAAAGTGCGAGTTATATTCGACTAAATATAATTAAAAATATATTTACTTACTCATCCTCTTCGTGCCTCGTGGCGCATAATGCGCAGACTGGTTTCTTCCAGATACCGCTGTCCTGAGCCACAAGTTCAGCTTCTCTCCAGCTCTACCAGCCACCCATTCTTCTTTCCTTTTCTGTCATTTCCTGAAAAGTTAATTTAAGTCCCCTTTTCAGTTTTCCTTCTGGGATCCATGTCAAAGCCACTCTAGGAATAAATAAAGATATAGACAAAGTAAAATAAATGTGCTAATACCTACTTATCTACAAAACAATAAGGCGATTCTCTTTATTTTTATTTATTTTTATTTTTATTTTTTTTTGGAAGGAGGGAAAATCGTTAGGCAGACGGATTCTGCTCTTAATTATCCTCACAGTAACTCAGTTCATAGCTACCGATGAATTTCAAGGCTTACAGTAGACAACTACTACGATCTTGTATTTCTAACCCTTTTACGGTTGCTTTTTTAATAAGTTGAAGGGTTAAAAATCTTAAATTTAGGAAGGAAGGAAAAACCCTAATTGGCTGTATCAAAGTTCGACAAACTCGTGAACAGATGAAAAAAATGTATCGGAAAAGTTTTTAAGTGTAGACGAATCAAAAGTATAAAGGTTTTTCTATTAACAAACTAGCGTTATGAATGCATTACTACAATGCTGCAGAGGCAAATATACCTAGCGTAGAAAACTTTTTTCCATATGCTGTGTTTTCTATGAAAGCTATTCCACTCCCCTCGCTTCGGACCAATTACTGGGGAAGTACATAAGCACAAAAAAACCATATTAACATTATTCGATAAATCAAGATTACGCTTCGATATAGTCACTATACTGGAAAGAACAGCAGTCCAGACAAGATATCAAAAATGCTCTTTGATTAAAAATAGTCTTATAAAACCTGGCTACTCCAAAGTCAGGAATGACCATAACTACATCATTCACTTACAAAATTCCTAAGTTGCTTCCTCAAGACTTTTGCATTTAATGAACAGAAATCTGAAACCATTGTTTGCTGTAACGTAGATGCTCTCTCTCTCTCTCTCTCTCTCTCTCTCTCTCTCTCTCTCTCTCTCTCCATAACACATCTGCACCGTTGATGTAGTTTATCTTGGAAGAACATTCATTCACCCATCCATCCATCCATCCATTCTTCAACGCAGAGCTAAGCAAAAAACTTTAAAATACTACTGTTGGTGCCATACTAATTTTTAAAAGTAATTGAAGTATCGTTTCTCATTTCTTAAACTGGATAGTACACTAACGGGTACTTCACCTATCTTTTCCAGATCTCAAATTTAAGGCAAATGAAGGTCTTTGAGATTAACCATAACTGATGACTCATTTTATTTTTAGAATGGGCACTAGTCTGTTTTTTTTTATCTCAAATAAAACCATTCGTAATTATTATTGCTGTGCTTAATTATTAATGTAAATTAGTTTCAAATGCTAATGCTTATGGCCAATAAGAAGTTATTCTACTATTAGTTCATAGTTTACAGCTTGTGATTTAGAAAACAGAAATAAACTGAAATCATTGTTAACGAAATGATATTAATAATTGAATCCTAATTTATATAATACTTTCGCTATCGCTTTCCATCTTTGCATGAAATTCTCTTCTATAGTCAAGATTCTCCTTGCTGGTTGCTGGTGTTGTGCTAATATTGATGCCATGTCAATATATTTTGCATTAGCTTTGGAATTTGCCATACAAAGTATTATCAAAAAGCGTTGTATATCTTAGAAATGAATTCTGATTTCAAAGAGATTAAATGCTTATTGATGAAGTGTATAAATAAAATTTAAAAAAAATTATGCCAGCCATGACGTTTTTCTTTGGAAATCAGTTCACTGGTCATCACTTCCCATCATCGCTGAAGTTGAGTGCCTTATCATGGCATGCTGTAAGAGGCAATATTTCCTAATCCGACTAGTATTTATTTACTTGTGCTTCTATGTGTATTCTGTGGTCGATTTTGCTAAGCTGCAGGATTAAAAATTCAAGTTTCTTTCTGTAACAAAAACCTTATTTGCCCTATTATAATACAGCTATATTGCCTGCTTCAGTTTAGGAGTGCCCCTAAACTGAAGCAGGCAATATAGCTGTATTATAATAGTTTATAATGAGGAGTAACATGGGAGTTTTCCCAGAAATAATATACTTATTTGCCCTCGCTGGAAATGGACTTACTGTCAACTGAAGAAAAGCTTAGAAAAATCTATCTATAATGTGTTTTTCTTCAGTGGCTATAACTCATGATATTATCATTAGGCAGACTTGACTACTGAGAAATTATATTTCAAAAACTAAATATGGAAATAAGAATCTTCCCTGAGATGTTCTAAATTCATGTTATCCTAAATTATATGCAGTCCAGAATGGCCGCCTATAATTTAGAACAACTTGAACAACCAGTTGTCTAATACAATGTGAAGCTACCAAACTAATGCATTTTTTGACATCATGATTACTATATTATGAACTACGTATTTATGTATTTATAATTTCGTGAAAAGAGTATGCGAGCTATTTATCCCAACCTAACTTACTTTTGGAAATCAGGAGAGAAGGCAGTTTACACCTTTAGTTGTCACCAGTAGCTGAGCTCATATTGCTTTTTAGAGGAATCGAGTAAGCATACAACTTCCACGTGAGATGTGGGGTTAAAAATCCGACTTTCTGGGATAAGAGGAATCCTAATTGTCTCTGCCAGCGATCAAATCAACTGACTTGAGAACCGACTTATAAAAAAAAAGAAAAAGTTCCTCTAATCAACAACTGGAATCGGGCCTATAACGGCATTTCTTCTGGCTGTCTAGCATTATGACACCAGAAACGTTGTTATGAGGCTAACAAGCACCTTTCTTCTTCTTTTTCCTCTTCTTATCTGATTAATATTTTCTTGATTACTAAATTTAATTAATTAAAATTATAAATTATAAATCAAATGAATAAAAACAGGACATGTCACGTGGTAATAATAATAATAATAATAATAATAATAATAATAATAATAATATGCAGCAATTTAGTGCTGGACTGGAAAAAGGAATAATAATAATAATATACACACTACACTTAATAAATATAAAGAAGAATAAAAAAATATTATGTGATTGGTATTTGTGAGAGGGCGTTTTCACCAACTTCCGGTAAAAAGGGTTAATTACTTGAAGGGGAAATGTATTTGCAAAGTGATCGTAATTTAGACACCATAAGAGGTTGTTTATTGTATGTGTACAATTGTGTTGTTTGTGTAATATTTAAATATTGAGGTTTAAGATATTTGCAGTATTGTCTCGTTTTTTAAAACAGTTATACGTATTAGGGAAGGCAAGTAAATTTCCTCTCATTTGTTTAATAATGTAGTTTAATCTAGTTCAAGACGTGACGAAATTTCGTATTATAAAGCGCGGTAAGTGCATTTAACATATAATAAGTAGATTTTTATTATATGTACTTATTATAGATATAATATAATAAGTAGAATTTTTATCTACTTATTATATATAATTATATATATATAATAAGTAGATAATTATATATATAATATATAATTAAAAATAATATATAATAATATAATTCTATAAGTAGATTTTTAAGTGATTATATATTGCTATAAGCTGTTAGGTTCTATTTATGGCAACTGTATTATGTTGTAGTATTAGGAGCTTTGCATTTCAGTTAATTATGAGTATATCTTGAGTATATTTTGCCATATCTAAAAATAAAAAAAGTTCGAATTTTCGTTCTGAAGATTCTTAAACTAATGAATCATTAATATTATTATGTACAGCATATGATCATAATATACATCTAATGTTTAACCAACATTCTGCGTTTTTAAGTTGTGGATTAGACCCGTTCTCGTGGAAGATTTGTTATAGTTTTGATATTTTGTTGTAGGATGTTAAGAAACTATTTTTGCTTATACTCATTGCTTCTTACATTATTTAGTAGCTGTCTGTATAGGAGCTGAGAGAATTTTGCTTGTTCACATCAGTGACTAGGTCCTTAATTTTATTTGGTATCGAAAATATCATGTATGATACTCTGTTTCCGGTTGTGTACGACTGGGTAGCATTTCCGTAACTCACATGAAAGAACGGCATGCTTTTTGTTTGGAAATGCTTGGATTCGAATCCTGCCTTGGACTTGAACTCTTATGAGGCTTTTAAACTGATGGTGGCCATCTTTCTATCCGACCCGCAATTAACATACAGAGTACTTGAACCTCATAACTACCGTAGCTTATGTCGTAGTTTAAGTCGAGAACTTAAACCTTTTTCACTTCACTTTACGGCTTCTTTTTGGCATATCCGAATTGCCAGCATCGCTACTCTTGCGCTTTGGGGGTCATTATTAAGTAAAATAAGGGTGAACATAAGCACTGCGATACCACAACAGTCGATCTGATAACCGAGGACTACTCAAAACGGCGCGCAATTCCTGATTTCCGAAAGGCTGCAAGGTGCATGTAGCTTACTCCACATTTGCAACGAGCCTGGTGTTGGACTGCCTCTAGGATCAACTGATCTGTCTATTACTAAATGAGAGCCATATGGCTTCATTTCGGCGATGTAAAATTATAGACAAAGTGGATAATTAGATCCAACATTATTTCAAAGGCGAATGTTTGTAGAAGCTATGAAAGTTTCGTAAGTTGACCTGAGAGCTTACGAGAATACAATCCTCGAGTTGCCTTAGCTTGCACTAGCTCGTCATCTGAACAAATTTACCTAAGTATAGGCTTTTTATGTCTTGTTCGTGCTCTGCAGATGAGGTTAATCTTTCCATCTTAATCCTGGCCGTCTGTGGTCTCTTCTTCCTGTGGGTTTATATGCTAGTTTAGGAATCCTATTGTTATTCATTTTTTCAGTGTGGTGTAGCCAATTTTGCTTCTCTTTCTTTATGATTGTAATTAGATAATTATACAATAATAATAATAATAATAATAATAATAATAATAATAATAATAATAATAATAATAATAATAATAATAATAAATAAATAAATTTCATTGTAAATGACTGTTTTATTTGAATTTAGATGTAAACAAAAAATATGATTTTTTTTTAATAGAACAAAATTTTTAAAGATACTGTACTATAAATTTTTACTTAATTTAAATAATTTATCATCAATGAAAGGAGTGAAATTTTTTATGGTGGGATAAAAATTCAGCAAAATTTGGCTCTATAATTACCGCATATTTTGGCGTATAAGTTAATTTTTCAGCATTTAAAAAAAGTACTACATTTTTTAGGTCGACTTATACGCCGAGTCAAAAATTGATTGCTTTCCAAGAAAAAACTAGTACGTATCATACTCTGTTAAATTTATTAGCAATGTACAAAAAGGGTAAATAAGTAAAAATATTTCAACTTATATCAAATTTATTTACAGAAAAAATTATTTACATGTTATATAATTATTTATTTACAAAAGAAAATAGGTAGGTAACTATATAATTAAAATTTCATTTTCACTGTCTGAATGTATGAAAAGTTCATTGTACTCTGGTTCTGTAAAATCTTCCGGTATATCGTCATATAAATTGTATTCGTTTTCTCCATCAGATTTAGCATCAATTTCGTGATCATTATAAAAAAATCATCTTCCTAGCCATCTAATTTGTTAGATATAGCACATTTTTTAAAAGATTTTATTACTGTATCTAGTTTTATTTCATCCGATGCTTTCGCTACCCATTCACACATAGTTACCAAAGACGCATGTCGCATTTGTCCTCCTTTTGTGTAACTTTTCTCTCTTTCTTGCATCCACGCATTCCACTGTTTTCCTAAACTGTCTTTAAATGGCTTGTTTATACAAACATCCAACGGTTGCACTAGTGAAGTTAACCCACTTGGAATCACTGCCATATTGGTATTATTCTCTCTTAATAAAGATTTTGTGCTCTCCGTTAAATGGGATTTGAACATGTCCCACGCTAAAAGACTGTTTGGATTTTTTAATACACCTTGTTGTGTATTCCAAATATTTTGTCGTGTACTCCTGCTTCGTCCATCCAACCATTCTCATGAACATGGACAAAAACGTTTTTTGGAATTTTGATCTTTGGCATTGTTTTACTTTTAAAAATTATCATAAGTTTTAATTTAGTACCATCAGCCATACAAGCAAGTACAACTGTGAAACGGCTTTTTTCATGTCCAGTTGTTTTTAAAGAAATAGTTTTACTTCCTTTCAATTCTACTGTTCTATTCCCGATCATGTCAAACATAACAGGCGTTTCATCCATATTTTCGCAATATGAGACAATAAATTGAGACTTCAGTCTCAATTTATTTGATTTGAGACAATAAATAATTTTTTTGCTTTCTTTTTAGCAATTATAAATCTTTGAAAACTTAATAACTTATCATCCAAATCCTTTGGCAGCTTCTGTGCGATTTTCGTTTTTAGTCGAAGCTCTAAATTTTTCCTTTCCATAAACCGGTTACACCAACTCACTGTGGCTTTGGAGTTTTCGCTGTCCTTTTTATTTGCTTTACCCCACTTCAAAGCAAATAAACGAATATTATTTCTCGTTATAATGAGTCCATTTTGGCGATTTTCTCGAACCCAGTCCGCAACATTATTTTCCAGAATAGGCCACTTACAAATTCCTTTCCGTAACGCGCACTTATTTTTTGGCATTTTTCATTATTAAAGTTTCATTTTTTCTCCAATCGCGAACTAATTTTTCGTTTACTTCGAACTGACGTGCAGCAACACGGTATTTTCTTTTGCAAATTTAATCACTTTGCACTTAAAACTCGCGTCATATTTCATTCTTTTAAAAGGATCCATTGCACTTTAGTTCACTATTGGTCAACTGGTCAATACGAAATAAAATTTCTTTTGTCAACTAGGTATTTTATATCTTTTGCTAAAACAAAGAATGAGAGGACTAAAAAGGCAATTATGATCCTAGTGGTTGATGCCTGTATAAAAATTTTACTTAAAAATTATCATAATTTTTATTTTTAAAGAAATTTTTCGAGTCGACTTATACTACGAGTATACTATAAAACTCAAATAAACTCAAAAATTCCAATATCGACTTATACGCCGGAATATACGGTATTAATTTCAATCTCAGATGCGGTTTGACATCCTCTTCTTCGTCTTAATATAAGGCCCTTGTATTTCAGCCCTTGTATTAGGGCTGAAAATCCAACTCCACACAGCCATTGTACGCCCACACTTCATAGAACTTAGTTTGGCAGATTGCCAAGAATAGTCAATTCATGCTGAAGGGAGAAACAAATAAAGGATGTATGAATTGGTCACCCAACACGCGAAATCACGTGCTTTACAGGTAAATTTTCCAGCTGTTGTACAAGCAAAATAATTACCACTTTAAGAACTAGAATTTTTATAAAAGAAAAGCTAATTTTCCGACGTATAATAATAAACACTCATCCCACGAAGCGCATTGATTACCCTAATATCGGAATGGATTCTCCTTCTTTTGACATGCGCAGAAGTGTCGAAGGGTCTCGCATCTGTGGCCGTGTAATATGAACTTGGAAATAGAAATTTGAACTTTAGAGCTTTATCTGTTAATTCAGGAAATTCATTCTGTATTTGTAAAAAATTATAATATTTATTATAGGTATTATAACTTCCGTACATCATTAAAGCAATTATATCACCGTAAAAGTAGTACAAACCTATTAATCGTTATTTTAACTAACAACAAATTTGTAATATGATCAAATAATGAAGTCACATTGATTAATATCTTCTTAAATGTCTTAATTACATCTACTAGTGATTCGTATAATTACTTTTTTATCACTGCGTTGTTGCAGGCTCGCAATGTACGTTCATATACGAATCTGAACGAAGATTCACGAGTGATCGCCTGCGAATTTGCAAACTATTCAAATGAAGCAGTTATCACAATTTGAGTAGGAGAATTCATACATAATATATAATTTATTGAGAAATATATACGCTTAAAATAATTATTTTTTTCCCTTATAATGATTCCATGCGTTAATGAGGCATAGCTGAAAATTGCCACGTACCCCCCCCCCCCCTTGAAGACCTTTCACGTACTCTTGGGGATACGCGTACCACACTTTGAGAATGACTGGTTTACACTACCTACTTGACTTAAGCAGCTAAGGCAACTCGGGGATGCCAAGGATTGTATTGTATTGTATGCTATTCGTACGCTCTCAGGTCAACTTACGAAATTTTCATGGTTTCTACAAACATTCGGCTTTGAAATAACGTTGGATTTAATATCCACTTTGCCGATGTAATTATAAATTGTTTATTTCTGGAATTTTCCATTTAATATTTTCGGACCGGGGTTGACTGCGGATAGCGAACCCGCCGACAAGGGGAGATTACGGTATAATCAATGGTCAAGGCAGCAATGGATAAGTGCTGTCTTTGTAGTGTAGTCGGTAAATTGTACGCGTCCTGGACGGATGTAAGAAACGCTTATGAGGGTTTCGGCCGAAGGTGACGTGTTAAATCTCATACGGCGGTAGGATTTTTCCTTCTCGAAACTTTTCCCCTTTCTCAAAACAGACAGACTGGCAAGGTAACAGACAATGGTTATAGTAGTTTGATGTGGTTTCGTTGGGATCATGGCCAAAGCAACTTAAGGCCAGCGTATTATGTCTGTTAACTGGGTAATTCTCCGCTAATTTACGTGGAATGAAAACTCTCCCACCCAGTATGAGACACGAGGATTCACATTCAGCTGAAAAGCGATTGGAAATGTTCCTCGAGTCCACCGACCATTAGGCCTAATACTTAAAGGGAGATTAAATGGAAATGGGAATAAATAGGCTATATAAACTAAACGAGTGGAATCTTACTATTCATGTGTCTTGTATTTGTTGTGAAAGGTATACCCATTAGGAGTACCAGTCAACGTCAGTTTTCGCTGAAAATACAGCGAAGAAACTTAGCTTCATATAAACTTCATTACTGTCATGAGACGCCATTTAATCCTATCTAAATAATAAAGGCCTACCACTTGCCAGATATCCTTGACTTTTGTAACCATGCTAAATACACCCTTTGTCCAAAAAGAAACCGAACTTTTCGAAAATAGAAGAAACTAGTGGCGCCACCTCTTGTATCTTTTTGTTGTCGAAAGCGGCAACCTTCATTAGTGTTGTGTCAACTGTTTATGACATTTGTTTCATTAGAAGCCGAGTTATAGTGCCAAGAGTGACAGTGTGTTTTGACGAACGATCGGTCGTCACGATATTCATGCCGTACGCGACGATTTCTCGCTATCAATCGCTTCAAAACTTTGAGATAAAACTCACCATTGACCGTTTGGGCAGGCGGAACGAATTCTTTGTGGATAATGCCTTTGGAATCGTGGAAACAAATCAGCATTGTCTTTACTTTTGACTTCTCCAAGCGACTTTTTTCGGATGCCCCTCTTCTGGTGGTCTCCACTCAGCATTCTGGCGCTTTGTTTCGGGCTCATACTCAAAACACCACGTTTCGTCACCAGAACGATCGTTTCAAGGACCTCATTAAAACCGCTCGGTTTTAATGAGGTCCTTGCAGTGTTCAATTCGATACATTTTTTAGTCGTCGGTCAACTTGTGGGGAACAAATCGCGAATTCAATTTACGAAGGCCCAAACTCTCGGTCAAAATGTGGTGCATAGTTGATTTTGGAATCCCCAATTCATCTTCTATCAATCTCACGGACGATTTCGGGTTTTCTTTGATGAATTCACGCACTTTTTGCATGTTAACTTCGCTCAGTCCAGTTTTTGGACGGCCCAGCTTTTCGTCGTCCTCAAGCGTCTCACGACCACTTTGAAATCGCTTAAACCACTCGTAAAACTTGAGCACGGAATAAGCATTCATCACCGTATGCTTTTTGAAGCATTTGATGCGTTTCGGTAAAACTTTTACCAAGTTTAACACAAAAGTCAATCGCAGCTCTCTGTTTGAAACTCATTTCCCGACCGTTCGTCAAAACACACTGTCACTCTTGACACTATAACTCAGCTTCTAATGAAACAAATGTCATAAACAGTTGACTCAACACTAATGAAGGTTGTCGCTTTCTACAACAAAAAGATGAACAGGTGGTGCCACTAGTTTCTTCTATTTTCGAAAAGTTCGGTTTTTTTTTTGACAGATGGTGTGTATACACTGGCGAACCAAAACATTATGACCATCCAACTTGTTTTCGGTAATGGCGATATCCTGATCTGGAGATTGTTCTCATGGGCATCGCTTGGTCTTCTCGTTCCCACTGAACGAGAAGACCAAGAACTTTTACCTGGGGATTATTTCGGAATATCTGTTGCCCTACACTACGACAATGTGGTCTGATGTATGTGGACTCGTCCAGCTAGATCATCGACCCCCCCACCCCCTTCGCAATCACAAGGCTCGCATTGTGCAAGCATATTGAAAGAGTATATCGCAGCATTCTGCGTGCTCTTTGGCCGCCTAAGTCTCGGCCAAAGGAAGCGTGTTGGGCTTCCTTTGGCCGAGATAGCCGCTTACACACGAGTCTTTGTATACCAGTTCACGCACTCACTGCTGGCCATAAGCAAAAATATTACTTCTCACTCTCTTGCTGACTGCACTCTTATTCAACTCTTTTCCCTCCTGGTATGTATTAAAAAAAAAAAAGAAGTCTTCGCTGTATTCACTCTACCTTATAAAATCCCTTCACTGACTTATAGTTCCCTATCATACACCCTATTTTCCGTCTTTGAACAGTTCCCTTATCGTCATATATGGAATTCCGTGGTCATCTTATTACATGATCTGCACTTTCTCTGCCGTTCGCATATCTCTCTGAAACCAAGGTGACCAGACCACATACCAGATGACATCGGTATTTTAAAAATGTAGAGTTTTCTTATTATGTGTTCCTTCTTTTGAATGTAAAAACTGTGGATAAAAAGGGAAGTGCAAAATATCTTGTCTATTTTAATTGTGATAATTCCATAGATATGGTGAATGAAATTGTGTTATCAATTATTAATTATGCCTGTCATTTCAGCTTGAGTTTATTTTAAGACGTTTATTACTTATTTCTGACGGAAGAAATAATGTCCTATTGATTCCTTAATTTCATCATAAATAAACACATTGCTGGGTTTAACTGCATGGTATTTTTGAAAAAAAAAACATTACTGTAACTTTTAATAAAGTTACAGTAATGTTTTTTTTTTCTTCAAATAAATGTCTTCCCGAATTATGTATTTTTACAATAAACTTTTTGAAATCAATTATTGATTTTCGAATTAATCATTTTTTACTTTCTTTGTATAAAGTTAATTTACGTCAGAAATATATTAAACAAATTTACCAGTGTGTCTTACGAAAACAATAAATTCAACAAACGAACATTCGTCTGACAGACGCATTTTAAAGAATCTATTCTGTCCATAAGTTGATGTTCGTCCGTACCATGTTTGGTCTCTAGAGCAAGATTACCTAACCCTTAATCCATCCATTGTATTCATGTATTGTATGTTTACCTTCTTGAGGTGGGATTATCATATTAAAAAAGTTCGCATATTTTTCCCTTGAAATGAAAATTAAAATGTGGAAAGCAGCATTCTAAACCTGATGAAGTACACGTAGCGATATTGCATTATTATTGCTCATTTGAGCCTTTAAGAAAACGAATTACGCAATTTAGATATTAGTAGTCTTCAAGAGGCTGCTTAAACAAGAGAACTGAATTCCGATATCTAAAGCCAGTACTAGAAGCTGATATTATAAACTTCTCTAAAAGGTTGCCCAAAATGAATTTCATACAGTAATAGATTCAGTTGTGTTCGCAGAATCGGCCTTAAAGTTTATGAGACCAAGGCGCATGCGTGACAACAACTCTGTGATGCTATCGTTTTGAGTCAGTTGCAATGCGGAGACCGACAGGCCGTGCGAATGCCTTATCCTAAGATCAGCCCTGTGCATTCATATAAAAAAAAAATTATCTTTATTATTTTTATTTTCTGTTTATTAACAGCAGTTTCTTAAATTACGCTCTGCGGACCACCATCATCCAACGAGACCTTCCTTAGAATTTGGCAAAGTAATAAGGTGAATAAATACATTCTAAACTGTAGCTTCGTTCAGTAGAGGAACCCGTGATTTTAATCTTCTCCTCAGTGAATGTAATCTCGTTCGCATATTGCGTTCTATTTGAAATTGGTCGTGTCTGTTTTGGCACAGTTTTCTCTGTGATAGTTTTTTTTTTTTTTTTTTTTTAAGGTGTGTTTGTTACATGCAATAGTAACCTTTTTCCCATTTGAAAATTTTTCCTCAAATTTGACGCTTGCTATTGTGTTTAATTTTAATTATTGCCAATTCAGTTTCGTTTTAAAATTAAATCTTGTCTTTATTGAAAATATTATGCAAAATAATGCAAAACATTGGGTGATTTTTCAAATTTTTAGTTGAAAAGGGAAAAGGCATATTTTCAAGCCACTTCAGGCCTCCAATAGACCCGATTAAATTCCGTAAGTAGAATTCCAGCCTCCGTAGCTCAGTCAGTATAGACGAAGCCCTTTGGTCGGAAAGACCCGTGTTCGATCCTCATCAGTGACATGAGGAACCTTTATCTGGCCTCCTTCGACTAAACGTGAGTTAGTTGGTCCTCATACGGAAGTAGGGGATTTTTTCGCCCCTAAACTCGGGTCCCCCCCCCCCCAGAACATGCACACTGGCCCTGTGAACACACGCTTCTACAGACATAGGACACTTTCAGGAAGAAGGAGTAACCAACCTGTTCCGTAGGATTTCGGTCCCGAATGCCTACACGGTAAAATGTGTAGGTCTACGCGTGAGCGTAAATTAGGATTAGGAAGTAGAATTTTAATCGCCTGCGCTCATAGATACTTATTTTTATAGGAGAGCTACGCTCGTTACTTAACTGACATGGCCAATAAGTACGGAATCCAAGTAGATCCTGAGATGTTGGTCAAACCAGTTTTGTTCGCCCGCTTGGAGTTACACGTTAGCAAGCTGTTCAGAACAAATGCCAGCCTCTCTAGCCCGTTAATTCGTCAAGCGGTCGATTACGACAGACAGAACATTCAAGACTATCATCCTCAAACCGTACTGATCAGGTAAGCTACAAACGCAGGGCCAGTAGCCTTACAATGGGCAAGTCAAAGTGCTCAATGGATAACCCTAACCGAACAGTGTCTTGCAGATCCGACGAAGGGATAAAGAGCCGCGGGCACAATCCATCTAGCCAGAACCTTTAACACTAACCTTCGCTGGGCGTGTCGTTCGACTACCCAGTGACGTTCAATTATCGTTACAAACATCACTTGCGGACGTACAGAATAATCACCGTATAGTGAACGAAGTTAAAATCGTAATATATCTAAAATGAACACATCACCTGGTAAAAGGTATGAATATCTGATCGCAGTATTCACTGATTTTGCGGTTTACGCATAGAGAAGGCACTTCTCCTTAAATTTATTCATCTGTCATACAGTGGCGTGTTAGCATAGCCTTTTGTTTTCCTAATTATCTGTTTAGCGCTGAAAATATTTGATTAATTATTTTTGTTGCTGCTGTTACGATTACTAAAGTTTTTTTTTTTTTTCTTTTGGAGGTTTTCAATCAGGCAAAGCCCGAATTTCTGAATAATACCTTCTAAAATAAACTTAAGATTACTTGCATTATTTTAGAAGTAAGTTAATCAGTTTTTGTTTGTTTTTCTGTTAGGTCAGCTAGCCAGGTTTTCTCCGACTTTCGCTAATTGCAGATATTCTCTGTGGTTGTTGTCGTTCCATTTGATCGATTACCTGCACTCTATCCCCCAGTGACCTCAACCACGATTTTTTCACCCCCTCCCTGCAATAAACTTGCAATGGGTCTTTCGTGAGTTTCAGTCGGTGCTTCCTGAGAGTATCATTGAGTAGTTCGCTAAGCACCCGCCTCAGAATTAAACGGTTTCTCGATTGGTAGTTAAGGTACTTAGTCTTCATGGGTTGCGCTATATTGACCTACACGTTTTGTACATCCTCAAGAAAATTTCTGTTCTATCCGTCCGCGTCCTGAAAGCCATTTGAATACCGTTCTTCATGATTATATTTTCTTCGGAAGTCTCCTTGTAATGTTTAAACACTTGCATCCGATGTTCATTGTATCTGCTCATCGTGTGACTGTATTACACATGCGCTAACAGTTCTCTCTAAACCTATCAAGACGATGCGAGTTTATTATGTTGCGCTGGACTTGCATCTTCTCTCATAACACTCACACATATACAGGGTTGTGTCATCTGTTCTTCGAGTGTTTGCTGCTGTCTTCCGTTACATTAGCCTCTCTCTCTCTCTCTCTCTCTCTCTCTCTCTCTCTCTCTCTCTCTCATACACACAGAGAGAAAGAGAGAGAGAGAGAGAGAGAAAGTAACGATAAACATCATGGTATATTGGCTAAACCATGTACAGAAAACCATAAAATTCATTATCAGCATGTTCTAAGGTTTATTATGCGACTTCTCAAACAGCACTGGTAAAGAATGTTGAAATCTAAAAGAGCCTTTTACTAGTGTCGTCGTTACGGTGGCATCACTTGCAGCTAGACTGTGTTTGATACAAGTCATGCTTATGGAAGTTTTCGGTTCTTTCAATTTATTTCCATTCCAGTTTAATTTACTGTGGTTTGTTCTCGGTTCAAGGTTTGTTCCAGCGATGTATTTCCTCCAACAGTGGCGCACTCAGGGTTTAATCTTGGAGGGGGCCGAGCCCTC
Organism: Typopeltis vanoorti; assembly: GCF_054136105.1. Classification (NCBI taxonomy): domain Eukaryota; kingdom Metazoa; phylum Arthropoda; class Arachnida; order Uropygi; family Thelyphonidae; genus Typopeltis; species Typopeltis vanoorti. Next base: position 74,487,016 of record NC_143568.1, on the reverse strand, counting down.
AGGATTTAACCTTTGGGGGGGGGGGGGGCCGAGTTGAGTAGACGTTTTGCGAATACACACTACACATCGCATACGACCTATAACTGAGCATCTGCAGTGATCGCTAATTCATAAGTAGCACACAACATAAATAAAAAAAATGAATTGTAATTAGGAAAAGATTTTTGGAAATTTTTCTAGTGTTTTTTCCTTTTCTTTGGGGGGTGCCCGGGCCCCTTGGCCTCCCCTCTGGGTGCGCCACTGTCCTCCAAGCATTCTCGCTTTATCTCTTTGAATAAAAGATTGCCTTGACTCTAATAACATTCTTCTTCTTCTTCTTCTTCCTCCAACATGAAGAATATTATTACATTCTTCTTCTTCTTCTTCTTCTTCCTCCAACATGAAGAATATTATTACATTCTTCTTCTTCTTCTTACCGTGATATAATACTATACCGTGAAACTCCGTAATGAGGAAAAGGGCAGTGCTCAAGAAAAGCTGTAAACGGAACATCTGAAGCTCCACAGAACTCGCGAGCTTGTTGCATGCTGGCCTAAACATTCTAGTTACGTGACTGCTGGTAACTTTTAAACAGTTAATTTTTAAATAAACTTCCTCTTTTTTTTTCTTCCTTTCTTCTGCACATTTAAAAAAATCATCATTTTTACCTGAGTGCGTGGTTCTATTATAAAACAAAACTTTGTCTCCTAAGAAATATTTAATATTATGGCGAGCTTCGGGGATACTAAAGATGCAGTTTTCCATATTATGCACTGTTAGAGCTATAATCAAAAGAAGTTGCTCAGGTAAAACGTGTATTGTGTGATACAGTATAATATGATTAGCATGGGTATCGAGAAACGAAAGAGAAATGAAGTGAGTTTTGCTTCGGGACTAGGTGTATCTCAAAAGCCGTCGCCAAATAGTGTACTTCCTTAAGTTTTAAATGATATAAAATTATAAACGCCATTATTTTTATAATCAAGTTGAATGTTGCGAAATTATATGTAACTGAAACTGGAACAAACGTTTCTTCTGAGGCTCGGGTTAACTCTCAATGCCCAGGTTCTTATGACATAGCACTTAAGTAGAGGTCCGGGACTCTTCTCGGGAAGATCACCACCACCTATGAAATACATAAAAAAAAAAAAAAAATCAGCTAACGCCTTTTTATTCCCGTATACGGGAGTAGGCGAGGCCATTTAGCCCTATCTAACTTTTGGAGACTGAGTAGGCAGTTCAATCTCCACTGGTACCCAATCAGAGACAGATGGCCCAAGGCTATCACTAATTAAGCGGTACACGGTGAAGAGAGACGGCTCAAATGTGCCGCCATCTCGTGGTCCCTAACCCTAACACAATATATATTTAATGTCTGAAAAAATAATGTGGGTTCTACGGTCGATTTTCTTGAGTTTACAGGACGAAAAACCCGAGTTTCCGGGAGGAAAAACCTGCTTGCCCGTGCCAGAGATCGACTAACTCGGGAACCGGTCGAAAAAAGGCTTAGAAAAATTTCCTCTAGTCGCCGACTAGACTCGAAACGAAGTCTTCCTTCGTGCGGTCGAGCGCCGTGGTGTGCAAACGCCACATCCACTGAGCTACACAGGCTGTTGAGCTACACAGGCTGTTGAGCTACACAGGCTGTATATGAAATACATTTGTCTGTTAATTGCATATGCCCTCAGATCAGTTTCTTTGTGGGAAACATTTTTCTATTATTATTGTTATTATTATTACCTGATACTTCCAAGGAGTCCAAAGACTCATCGAGGGAGTACCTACTCTGCAACTCTCTCCGCCACTCAATCCACCAACTCACGAACCATAATTGCACCAACGCCATCTACCGCCTACCACCACCACCACCACCCCCCGCTATTCCCGATGGAAACTTGACTGTCCTCACTTTATAAGAAAAAGTTCTTATAAAGGTTTCTTGTGAGAATGCACTGAAAAACTATTTCTTTCTTCTATCTTTCTTTCTTTTTAGGTGGGAGATGAATTTCATCGTCTGGTGTGAAACTACCTCCCCACTTATTGGAGGTCTGAAGTGGCTTGAAAAAGTTCCATGTTCGGAAAGAAAAAAAAAATCAAATAAAAAAATTACGAAAAAAAAATCCTTATTCCACACACTGTAGAAAATGTACTCTAGGTTTGCTAATAATCTTTCGTGGGTGGGAACCACATATTAAAAAAAAATCTTTATGGTAAATGTAAAAGAAGAAATAAATTTCATGTTTAATTATCTAGAGCAGTTATCCAACAAATTGCTTATAAATTCTCGATACATTATTCCTGTTTTTCAGATTCAGATTACAGTATTTATTTATTTTCATTTATCCAAAATGTAACTAAAAATAATCAAATCTAATTGTATATAATTAAAAACTCGATTTGTGCTGCCATCTATCAAGAAACAGGTAAAACAGATAGTGTAAATTACGCAAACTCAGATGCTCGCGAAGTTTTTCAGTTGACGCCCCTCGCAGAAGTTGAGAATTTTGTGGCATGTCATCAATAAATATAAAATAGTTAAAATTGTGAAATTAAAATAAAAATACAACGTTTGTATTAAAATTTCAAAATGTTTATAAAGAACGACATCTGTAAGCCTCCGTGGTTGCTTTGCATTGTACGAAATGATATTCACAGTACTCGTATATCAATTTATATGTATACCGACTAGTTTTGCAGACTTGGCGAGGTGTAGCTCAGGATTAGACTTGTATGGAAAACACTTAACAGAAGTTAAACATACGGAACATGAACGCCTTAATAAATAAATAAATAAAAATTAAAAAATATAATAAAATCCTGAAGAAGCAGGCCCAGGGCCTGAGAAACTAGTCCTTGAATCAGTTAATTAACGTTTCCTTATCAGATAGATATCCATGTAACCAGATCTGTATACAGAAATCCGGATGTGGCTTGATTAATTCCTTATACAGTAGAACTATCGCTTTCTTGTCCCTACTTGAATCTTTCTCATTACGACAGCAGTTGTCTGGGTAACCTTTAGAACTTTTGCAATATAATCCTTGATCTATACTCCCCATCCACCATCCTCCCCATATCCCTCGCCTTCTGGACTTCGTGGAACAAAATTCTTAAAATACAATTTCTGGCCAAAGTGCAGGGGTTACAGTTTAGTTGCATCCCTATTCGTCTTTTCAATACCTGTTTGAAATTCTCTCGTAATAATATCACGTCGGAGTTTTCTAAAATTACCCTTCCAATTTAACATGTCCAGAAAATAACGGAATATCTCTTTGCAAAATAATGTTAATTTGTCCTGTGCTGCCAAAGGACTTCTCATATTCATACGTGCACAAAAGAGAAATATAGATATAAATATTTTTAAAAAAATTAACTATACTGATGGGAGTTACGTTAGTCAGGGAACTATATCGAGTGTTGGTATGTTTGTACAAAATCACTGTCAAAAGTTTTAACATTTCATGAAATGTCGACCCATTTTTGTGCTTGTATACTTCAGACATATAATTTTGCTTCGGTGTAAGTCTGCTGAGTATCTGCCAAGTCAGATGTTTCTTGAGTTGTCAGTCTTCCATCATTTTATTACTAAATCATTCATTCCAGTTATAGTTTATTCGTGCAAAGCAACCGTATTTAAAATGGAGAAACCATCCTTCAAGTTTTGCATGGTAAATAGCCTTCATGGTTAAAACGATGCATGTATTTGTGTTGCCATAGTAACGATTTTGACAAACTGAAATTCACGTATGTTGTTTTCAAAACTCCTCGAAATCATAAAAACATTTCAGTGCTGACCACAAGCAGAGTCCACTGATGACATTGGCTTTATCAGCAGCGACGTGTTGAGACACGACATTGCACGCACAGTGAATAGTTATCGTCACGCAACGACAAAGTTTGAGCGAGCTACAAAAGTATAGTTCAGGCCGAAAGTAAAAAAGAATTTCTTTACTCACATCAACAGTTTCAACAGACTTACTTTCTTGGGTAAGAATAAACTCAGACAGAAAGTTTTTTTTTTTTTTGTCTTGTTCTCTTCAGCTGGAGGTTGTTTCGTTTTCAGTCGTCAGGTAAATGATGTTTTCATAGCTCCATTGCTTTGTACTTTCTCGCAAAACACAATGCGAAAGGGGCTGTTCAATACCACCATGGCACGTGAAATCCGTAATTCTAATACAGATTACTATGTCGTCGTGTGAATCCCAATTTTGATGTCGATACCTTCTTTGTTCAAGATAAAAACTCGCCAACAGCGCAGAAATATTTTAGTAATCGTATCAGTTGCGATAAAAGAAATATTCTGAAGGGATTTGTATTCCAGTTTAATCAAAAAACGGTTGATTCTTTTATGTATTCACATATTTATGATGGAAAGAAACATAGAAAAAAACTTGCAGCAATGTCCGTATGTGCTTTTCCATTAATTTAAATGTTATAGTCAGTTTCTTTGTCAATTTTTCCAATATTTTAAGCTCCATTACGTGATTTAGTTGTTAAAAATATTTCATCATTTTAGCAGTACACACTTCTCGGCTATAAATAATTTAAATTATAATGTATATAATTATATTATTACACTTGATTATAATTATACTAATGGTATATCGTTAGTATAATTATAATTAACCCACATTTGTTGATAATTTCTAAAGTTTTCCATTGTGTGTGTGTATGTGCGTGTGCGTGTTTAGCCGAAGAAGATAAAGGGAGCGAGGGCTACTTGGAGGGTTTTTTTTTCCTCTCATTTTTTTATCCTTCATTCTCTGTGTCAGGCTGTTTTCTTAATACCAACTCAGAACTGTTCACACTTAACACACACACAAAACTAAATAATCGCACGAGGTTCCCCACTTCGCCTTTATTTACAATAATACTCAAAAAATCTGTTAAAATAGGTTGAAAGGTTATAAAAACGAAGTTTTTCTGTTATTTTTATCCCTAGTTTTTGTAGCGATGGCTCTCATTCATCGTTACGCCTTACTTTTTTTTAAATTCATTAATTAAATAATTATTATTTAAAAAATGATTTTTTTTTTTTTTTTTTTTTTTTTTTTTTTGGCAGAGACGCTTTGAAATAAAATTTCTTTGCGAATAAGCAAGTCGTAGCAAGTGCTAGGGTTGAACTTTGACCTTCAAATCCTGAGTCATGCCAAACTTGAAGCATCGGAATTATTTATTATTCTCTCTATTAACCATATTTTTACATCAAAAAGACCATTAAAATGATGAACTAGAAGGTAATTTTACTAGCATTCGTTACACAAGGGTGACAGCGGAAAGCTAAAGATAAGATGCACAATACTTCTAAGATAACATCAACAGCTTTTTTTTTTTTCTATCTTCGAATACCGTATAAGACGACTTTTAAATACTACAGAAAACCCCTCGAAATCATGGGGCGTCTTATACGGCGAGTATAAAAAGGGAAGCTTAATTTCTCGGATGAACATTTACTTAGTTACAATACATGATTTTATATAAGAAAATAGACAGTGTTTATAAACAAATCAGATTAATTTAAAATATTACAATAGATGTAAGTCTTAAAAAACAAATAATTATTAACCTCAATTTTCATGTTAATTTTCTTCATCACCTATTGAAAACAGTTCCTCAGATTCATTGTTTAAATGATCATCATATGGATCCCAGTTGGAATCCGGTGAATTGATTTCGTTTTCATCGTCATTAGTGTCCCACAACAGATCATCTTCCGTACCATCCATAAGATTAGAGCTACCACACTTTTTAAATGATTTTGTTACAGTCTCTACTTTTACTTTATTCCATGCTAAAGCATGATTAAAATCACAAAATTGCACAACATATCAGCGCGCATAGATCCACCGTTTGTAAATGATTTTTCACCAGTCAACATCCAATTATTCCACTCTTCTCGCATGTGATCTTTAAATAGTTTGTTCAAGCAGACGTCTAGTGGTTGCAATATAGAAGTTAAACCACCTGGTATAACAGCCAATTTTTGTGTTATTTTTTTCTATAAGACTTTTAGTATTCTCAGTTAAATGTGTACGAAACATATCCCATGCTAATGAACTGCACATTTTCATCTCTCAACTCAATTCTCATCGCACATTTTTTCTTTGGCGATTTTTTTAAAATATCTTCTTTCTTCCTGCTTTCTCTTACCATCTTCTCGGTTATGTCAAACTTTCTTTCGAATGGCAAAGCAAAAATTAGTTTGCTTTGCCATTTCAATTACCCTTATTTTAAATCGAGCTTCATACTTTCTTCGTTTTGTTGCTGGTTCCATGATTTTAAATAACAATTTTAATAATCCTAAAATTAAAAAAAAAAATGCAAAATACAAAATTAATAAAGCCACAATTAAAATTGCGGCTAATCACTTTTAATTAGGGTAATTCGCGTAAATACTAAATCTATGCTATGCAAAAAATAATAACGGATATGCATAGATATAAAAATAACGGATATAACAATACCTAATGTTGCATTAATACAAGGAAGAAGAAATTGGGGGGTCGTCTTATACAACCGACATTAGCTTAAAACCTAAAAATAGCCTAAAATTTAGGCCTCGTCTTATACGCCGATCATCCTATATGCCAATATACGGTAATAGGCAATACTGAGTTAAGTTTGTCACTTTTGCTACACGATTCACATAACCCTTCTTTTAGTTTGTAGAGAATTCACTTGTCCTTATATATTATTTAATTGTTATCCAGTTGCGATAAAATTTGAGAGTTCATTTTCAAAGTCCCTCATGATGTTAGACCTTCGGCTAAGTCTGGCACTTGTCAGAGAATAAATAAGCAGGAGGAAAAAAGCTGTATAAGTTTAAACCGCACAATTTCAGAATCCAAATTCCCTACGCGCTTAAAAATTAAAAAGAACGAAATAATATATACAATGCTATTATAGTGATATAGGGATTATGCATTGAGGCTTATGAATGACAGATTACTGTCCGAACAACCTGTGTCAATCATGTGGCACTTGGCTGTCTATCCTCGTATGTATCAATTATGCTATAACAGTATAGCACAAAATTTTGTCAAACTTTATTCTATATTTTTATTACTGTTTTTAACATTAAAACAATCAACCGTAATATATGCATCACTAGCAGCCCTTTGACGTCTTTTCTCGGAAAAAAAACAAAAAAAAACTATACCTCATGCGCCTAACGGTAAGTCCGCCATTGTGCCACGTCAACAACTGCAACAAAATGGTTTTGAACTTCTTGAAGTTAGACCGGAGCATAAAGTAGCCTCCCTTTATGCCGCGTTTTCGTGCGACGCCGCTCAAAGTACGGAAGCCGGCGTTAGGCAAGGCCAACAATAAGAGAACTGACGTCACGGATACGGAATAAATATTTTCACATGGAAGCGAAGGTTTGCGTTTGCTTCCTTACCGGCGAAACGTAGTAGCCCGAACTGTGTTCGCTTGCTGAACTGTAGAAACTTCGACACGCGTGTCAGCTGCGGTTATTGCTTGCCGTGATTTTCATTTAGTGTTATTGATTGATTTCATTCGATTTAGATGGCGTGCATGATTAATCCGTGCTTACTTACAAACCGAAACAGAAAACGGAAAGTTTTTTTTTTTTTTTTCTTCATCGATTATGCCCAGCATCGATCTGCTTTTTGATGATGCGAATACCTGCGCAGAACATTAACAATCCGGTTTTAAATTGCGCAGTTAGAAATTGTTCAAGTTTTAAATATAATGAAATATGATTGCACGTGTTGTATTAGTTGCATAGCAACATTAATGAAATAAAAACAAAGAGAACACAATGTGTGTTATACACAGCTTTCTTAAATTCCGTTTTAAGTTTTGCTTGGCTTATTTAATTTTTAGATCGTACTAAACTGTATGAAAGCCTCATTATTATTATTATTATTATTAAATATCGTAGACTATACATATCTATACTAATTGTAATCACTGATCTTCCATATATTGATCTTCACTCACGTGGCATTTGAATCGAACCACACAAATCCTAAATTTAATACACAAACGCACACTTTTTAGGAGTTGAAAATTTTCACCGACAGCTGCTCACAAAGTATTTGTCATGCGCTTTGTCTTACACATTTAGCCCCCTCCCCCCTCCCTTTTTGTTAAATTAAATTGATGTTAAACACGTTATATATATTATGCTTTTAAAAATTTATAGTTCATTTAAAATTTTATCTTGTGTTCTCGTTTAATTTTAGATTATTTTACATTTCTTTCTGTTATTAATTGAATTTCGGAGGATTATTTTTTTTTTCTCGCGTGTTAATCTGGTGGATTTTGTATTGCCGCCTGGAATTTTGTAAAAATAAAATAAATGACGTTCCTTTAAAAAATAAAATAAATTACGTAAAATAAAATAAAACAATTAATAAGAATATTTTTTATTAAATTATTTTATTAAAATGTTAAAATTTTTCATTTTAAAAATTAAGAAATAATAAAATAATTAATAAAAATATAAAATAATATTAGCCTATGATACTAATGTTCTGTAGCTTGCCAGCCTTCGTAAGTAGGAGCCACATTAAAAACATAATAATAATCTGGGAAGCTGGTTGGCGAACTGCATAGATCGTCTTTTGCTGTTCCATTAACAGGTTGTAACATGCTGCAGCGAGTGGGGGAAGTTATAATATTCCATTCAAACACGAATAATTATAAAGGTATTTATTTTTTAACATTTATTATAATAATTTTCAAAAACTGAAACAATTTTTTAATCATTAAATACATGTTCAGTTTTACGAATTCAATAAACATGCAGTAGAAACAAAAATTACAAAACTAAAATTTTTAATAATGAAACAATTTAATGAGACTACTGAAATTATATTTGTTATTTAAGTCGTAGATGGGGGCCCACCACGTTAGGAAAGCTTTTTTTTTAAGGTCTACATGCGCAGAAAATTCAATAGATGCACGCGCAGGTGGTGAAACAACTGCTGAGATTTACAGTTTCAGATACCAAAATTTACGGTGAGTTTCGACCACATGGTTCGAACTATTTGAATTTAAAATTTTAATACGAACAGTTCGATTCACGAGAACAGAACTCGATCGTGTCGTCCACTAGACACAACCTTAATAAGGTCGGTCGATACATACCAAGCGACACATTTCGTTTAAAACTTCTGTAGATTTTTTAGTTATTTAAAAATTAACTGTAAAATAGATCAGCACTTATCTGTGTAAATAACGGAGACGAAATTATAAAAGTAAAAAAAAAAAAAAAAAGAAGTTTTTTATATCCCCTAAAGACCCTTCAGGTACCTCTGGGGATACGCGTACCACACGTTGGGAAACACTACTCCAGACTAAAGCAGGGCGGGATTCACTTATCGGAGTATATAATTCTTCATCATCCTCTTTAGCCTCTTTCCATCCAGTTATTTTTATGATACAAAAAAAAAAGGGGCTTAGTTCGAATTATTAGTTGCAGTACTAGAGTTTAGCTATCACTTAGAGTTTCCTTAAACATCCACAGCCGTAAATATTGATAAAGTAGAAAATCCAGATCAGAAAATCATACCCCCCCCTCCCCACTTCCTCAAGGAAATCAATGAATTTTTAGATAAATAATAACTATGGAACCTGTGTGCTTTTATGAATTATAAGACATTCTCCTAGATGCTGTTTTCAATGACAAGAAACGACTCAGCGAACTAAGAGGTGAATAATGGGCATTATTCCTTCTTCCTATCAGGGATTTTAGGCCAAGTGTATTGTTCCGGTTTCATGCCATTACTTTCTTGGTCTCCCAATTCTTATTTTTCCATTTATTTTGTATCCGCATAGCATTTTTGGCAGTCTGCTGTTGTCCATTCGATTTAGATGTTCTTATTTTGTTCGTATTTATTTATACCTAGTCTATCCATAAATACTGTTACAACTTCAACAGCTCATAAACCTTTAATCTATCAGTAAATCATTTACAGCTTTCAGTACATACAAACCACATGTATAAACATACATATAACAGCACTCAGTGTTCGCAATGTCCCTTTTGCCTTCACCCACGCCCGAAGTTTGTGAGTCCGCATATTGATGGCGGCACGCACAACATCCAGCGGACTTCCACTTCTCGCTCCAAATCTACCTTGAGGCCGGCGATGTCGTTTTTTGCAAGCTACTCTCTCAAGCTCCGACCACAATTTGAAGTCCAACGGATTTCGATCGGGACTTCCAGACAGCCAATCAGATGGTAATATGAGGTTGGGCACATTCGCTTCCAACCACTGTTCGTGGTTCTCGCCTTGCGTGCAAGGGCTGAGTCTTGTTGGAAGATCCACCAACTGTGAAACAAGTTGTTGTTCAGGTTCCGTACCACATATTCCAGCACGGTGTCTTGATATACTTTGGCAGAAGTTTTGATCCATTTCTCGCAGAAATTTAACTCGGATACCCCCTGATACGTTACCCCCCCCCCGCCAAACCATCACTGACTCGGGGTGATGATCTGTCTGAATCCTGGGTGCTATGGCACTTGCTGTGCAACCATCCGGGGCATATATTCGATCGTTTTGGTGGTTAAACACCTCTTCATTGGCGAAAATCTTCTCATCTGTGAAGAGGATATCTCTGTCTCTGTTCGTGTACCGCCGGAGAAGTGCCTTTGATTTTATCATCCTCTGCCACATAAATTGTCGTGTTAGGAAGTGTCCAGTAGCATGTCTCACGACTTCACTTTCTGCGTTCTCACAGGATTACTACAGAGGTGTGTCTTCGCAGCCTTCATAAGCTGTTGCGTCTTAGCGCTGCATGGTCGACATGTTCTTTGGTGGTCAGATACGCCTTCTGTATTGTTATAACGATTAATAGTCTGATATACAAATATCCTACTAATCCCGAGTGTTTCTAGCGTGTTGAAAATAACAAGTGGCTGCATTTCAACCTCGTGAAGTGCTATTATAGCAAAATAGTTCTCATAATCTCCCCACTGCATGTTAACCCGTACAGCTAGATAACTCTGTCTCTCTCTCTCTCGATAAACACGCGAATGTTGGCTATGCGTAGTGCTACTAACGGAACCTGCTCGCGCAATTCTGTGGGCATTCCGAAGGTGTGCGTAAGTTGTAACAATATTTATGGCAAGACTGTGTAAAGTAGCTAATTGGTTTTATATTCAGGGATTGTAAAATTTCTTCATTTGTTTTATGGTCCCACTTGGTATATTCATCTGTTTTTCTGAGAAATTTCATTTGTGCAGTTTGAATCCACGTTTCATTCTTCTCTTTTATGATACAGGTTTCACTTCCCTATAATAAAGTTGGTTTAGACAGGCCATTATAGACTGCAGTCTGATTCTGGTGTGTTTTTGTACCAGGAATGACTGAAACATGATTTATTATGCTGTTTACTTTAACAAAATTTGATATTGTAATGTCTCGTATATCGTTTCCCTCTTCACATCCCAGGTATTTGAAGGTATTTACTTGTTCTAATATTTTATTATCTGTCACTATTTTACTTCTTATTTGGTTTTCTCCTTTGAAAGACATTATTTTTGTCTTTATTTTAGATATTCTCATATTATATTGTTCTGAAATTTCAGTTAATGATTTTACTGATCTTTGTAAATCATCTTCTGATGTAGCTAATTTGATCATCTGCAAATAATAGTGTCTATTTTTATTTGTGGGTTTATTTGTATACTAAATGGGTTATGTTATTTCCAGATTGTTATAATTTTATTTATATATTTATTAAAAAGTAGAGGTTATAGGGTGCATCCTTGCGTGCTCCCACTTGTCATGTCTTTCCATTCTGACATTTGTTCTAATTTAGCTGCTATTTTATTTCCTGTATATATTTCTCGAATAGACTGTAAGAGCTGGTTTGATATATTTGGATCGGTCAGTATTTAAAAAAAAAATTGTCTACTATTTACTATCTACTAATCAATGAAGGCCACGTGTGTTTCTTTTTGAAATTTTCTTCTCTTTTTGAGTAATGATTTTAGAGCAAAATTTGAGTTATGCAAGTCGATCTTTTCGGAATCTATTTTAGTTTAATAATAGTTTGCTCTCTACAATATCATTTAGTTTCTATTTTAAGATTCCTGCATATATTTTGTACCCTGCATTTAGCAGCCTAATTACTTAATCTTAAATCGTTTAACAGGTTCGCATAAATTTTCGAAATTTAACAAATCTGCTGAGAGTGTGTCCATGTTTAAACTGTAGTAGTTTAAACTGTAGAATTAGATGCTGCAACGATGCAGTGTTGCTTCATTATATTTGTCTGCTATAAACGACTTCTCCATTTACCATATGAAAGGTCAGCAGCGTAATCATTTGTCTTCGCTTTATGTTGATTTGTAGACTCATTTAAGTGCACAATTTCATAGAAGCAGCGAGGAAGAAGGGTGAGCAGTAAATAACAAAATAATAGATTAAACACGCTGACGATTATGCATAAATAAGTACGACTTCTAAGATTTCTAAGTGCGCATCATTTAATGATTTGCGAATCCCAGATGCCTGAACGAAAGAGATATTTTGGACGTCAAGATGAAGAAGAAAAGCGAAGCCGATTACTAGTTTTCAAGATGATTTGGTGATTTTACTTCAAGGCTGAATGTAGATATTTCCCACTTAAATGATATATTTTTTTTTTACGGTTTTTCTTGGGGGAGGGAGCGGGGAGACTTTAATAATAACAGGATAATATTATCGCAAAAGTTTGAAACTCGTGAGAATTGTGTTTTGGTTTGAAGTAGTTTTGAGCAATATCTGGACATCAGAATCAAGATCATTTAAGAAACTGCGAAACCAGCTTGCGGTTTGAATTCGGTATATCCTGAACTCTTTCTTGTCTTCTAATACCACATATGAATAATAAATGAAATTTAAAATTTCGACAAGGGATTGAGTGACAATCAAATATGCGTGAATCATCCTAGTCCTTAACGTAGACATATGGGCATCTTATCAAAGTCTTACTTTGCGATGATAAGGCGATTCGACAGGGTATCCCAGGTGGAATTTTTTCAGAGTTCATTGATTGATTCCTTGGGTGATTTGAAGTAAAGAATTATCAACCTGAATCTTGCACTGACCGTATTTAACTCCCTCTCTTACCGAAACTTTTGCGAGCAACATTTTCGAACGCTGAGTTGTCATCTACTTCATTTACAGGTTTTGTTATGGCAAACGAGAATTGATGGTGAGGATTACCAACAGCAATTTCTCGAACATCTCTGATTAAGAAGTGTTTATTGATTTATACCGTCATTTGCAGGGAACTTGATCATTTAATGTCGTATCTGAAGTGATTAATCACAAAGTTCAAAGTGCTTCAAGTAGTACAGCGCAGTTCTGGAGCAAGTATTCTAATTAATATGCTTTGGAAGTTCCTAAAACGACCGTTTAGGAGGCTCTGAATAAAGAGAATTTACATCTGTTAATGACGTGACATGCGTCTTTGGTTGGTTAATTCCGTTTTTCCGGTTGAAGGTGAGTTAGCCGTATCGAACAGAGATAGCAGGATTTTTCCTACCATAAAAACACGCCAATCTCCCAGAAAACAAATACCCACAATTAACGGGGGGGGGGAATGCTTTTATACATGTGTATGTGTGTGTGTGGGGGGGGGGAATTGTGTGGTGTAGCACAGTGCTTCCCAAATTTCTGGATGTCAGGGTCCCCTTTAGAAAAATTTAAATATTTCACGGCCCCCTCGATAATATAGACATATATTATTATAATATTTATTGTATTTATAGTCAATACAAAACATACATAGTGAATATTGCAAAAATCTTCTTCTTCTGCAGCTTCTCCCACTTAAATGGAGTCACTGTTGATGATGAGTCTCCTCCACATCCTCTGTCTTGGGCTGTCACCACATCCAAGTTCTTCATCCTCAAGTCCTCTTCTACCAGCTCCCTCCATCTCTTCTTTGGCCGCCCACGCTTCCTCCTTCCTTGCACATCCATCTGCATGACCCTTCTTCCCACATATTCGTCCTCCCCTCCTCATCACATGACCAAACCATCTGAACTTTGCTTAGGAGCGAAGATACAGGAGGCACAGTTTCACAGTTCCCCTCACATAGTCATTTCTCAGGCGATCCTTTCTGGTGATACCGCACATCCACCTAAGCATTCTCATCTCGGCTACTTCCATCCTGCTGATATTATTTTTCCTCAGGGCCACAGTTTCTATAGCATACGTCATAGCTGGCCTCACTACTGTCCTATAGATTTTGCCTTTCAGATTGATCGGCACCCTCTTATCGCATAACACTCCAACTATCTCCCCCCAGTTCCTCCAACCCGCTTGTATCCTGCATCCCACTTCCTTCTCAACTCCTCCATCTTCTTCCACTGTCGAACCTAAGTATCTAAAGTCCCTCACCTTCCTGATGACATTTCCTTCGAGCTCCAGATCTGTCTCCTGGCCGCCGCCCACTGTGCAACACATATATACTCTGTCTTACTTCTGCTTAGTCTCATACTTCTCTCTTCCAGTACTTTTCTCCATCTTTTCAGTTTAGTTCCCGAATATTGCAAAAATCAAATGCAGATATTACATTTTTAGCATCTTACATACGCATTTGACATGCGTATGTAAGATGCTAAAAATGCATTACATACGCATGGCACATTATCTCATATTTTTATAGAGACAGATATATTGTTATTGTACATTTGCAGTGCAAGCACATGAAACGTAAAACGATTAGTAATAAAGAAAGAATTAAAAACATAAAAGAAGTAATAACAATTGAATGTGATGGATGTGTTTCAATACTGCTACACCAATATCTGGTGAAATATTTCAAACTGCAATTCTTAGATTTCTGCTTTGAAATGAAACTTATATGAATAAGCAGATATTTACTAATATTCATTAAGCCCGAAATACGCAGGAAGCAAAATTTGTGAACCCGCACCAATTGAAATATTAAAAAATAACAAAAAAGAAATAATAAATAATAAAAATTAAATACCTTTCTATTAAGATAAAAAAAAATCTACTTAGTCTTAAAAGATTTTCAATTTGTTTTCATTATTTCACGGCCCCCCCCCTCAACAAAAGCTATCGCTTCCCAAACTGTGGGCCGGCCCACAGTTTGGGAAGCGCTGGACTGTAGCAGTCATCATCATCATTTCGGGAATTTAGGTCCAGTGGCCTGTTCCGTTCTCATTGCATCTTTTCCTTGGTCGTCACCTGACTTCTATGTCCTCCAAATAGGTGCATCGGAGTATCTTTTTGATAGTCTTGAACTTGTTCATTCTTTCAATATGTTCGTTCCATTTCTTTCGATATTCCTATATTTTATCGAGTACTGACATCCATTTTGATTGCATTTTTTTCTACTTTTATTTCTTTACATATTTCTGTGCCTCCCCCCCCCCCTTCTCGTGTTAGAGAGTATTGTGTGCTGTTGCTCGTAGGAATTTCATCTCTCTGGTTTCTATTCTTTTTTTTTTTTTTTTTTTCTTTTGCAGCGCTTTTATGCTCCATAATTCACTTCCTTACATTTAAGAAAAATTTTGTAAACTGTTATTCTTCTTTGCTTTTTGGTTAGGTTTAAAAATATTAATTTTTGTTTTGTATGTTGATATTTGCATTCCAAATTTTTTAACAATTATGTTTAAGGATTATGTTGATCTTTGGAGCTCATCGTTCGACGATCTATTTTAAATCTGGTTTTATATTTTTGTTCCATTTCTTTACTATTTCATCCACACAGATATTAAATAACAGTGGCGACACTGGGCATCCTTGACTGACTCTGTTTATTGATTTCCATTGTGTAACTTTTTTCATTGATTCTTATAGCTATTTGGTTGTTTTGATACACGTTAGTTATTGAGATATTTAGGAGGCTCTGAATAAAGAGAATTTACATCTGTTAATGACGCGACATGCGTCTCTTTGGTTGGTTAATTTCGTTTTTCCGGTTGAAGGCGAGTTAACCGTATCGAACAGAGGTAGCAGGATTTTTCCTACCAAAATCTTGTGTTTGGATTGTTTAACTTCTTGAGTAAGTTCCACAGTTTGTTCCTTAAGAGTTCACCAGAGACTTTTTTGGTAAGCTACAAATGCTATGTGTGTTTCTATGTTGAATTCACAATGCTTCTCCATTAGGATTTTTAATGTAAAAGCGTGGTCAATGTATGATCGTCCTTTTCGGAAGGCCATTTTGTTCATAAGTCTCCTGAATACTGGTTAAAAGTTATACGTTCAATATTATCTTCTACATATAATTTAAGTTTTGAAGTGAATATTTGTGCGTATAACTTATAACTAGTACTCAGGAACTTTATTCCTCGAGTTTGCGCAGTTGTACTTTTTTTACTACAAGAAACCGCTCTAGTTGTAGTAGTAATAATAGCACTAGTAATAATCAGTTTGCAAATTTGTCATTATTTGTGTGCGCATGCGCAAGTACACTTCCTTCGTCGATGAAGAGACGTATATTCGAGAAGAGTGAATATTACTCGTAATGCAATGAACATCCTCATGCAGCAGTTGAATTTTCAACGGCTGCATCATGTGGATTTGTTGGGACCAAACTAATCCAGCGTTACGTTTTCGGCAACTGTCTCAGTGGAGAAACATATCTTTTTTTTTTCTTTTTTTCCCCCAAAAAGTATGTTTCTTAATCGTGATAGCTTACGTATTTCGACCATAAGGTATCCGTTTATTTGAATGTCACTGTCCCAACTGTCCCGTGGTCAACTAGATCTGTTTCAGTCCTTTCGACTACAACGTCTGAGGTCATACGAAAGCGCTAATGTACAGGCGAGGGTTAGCTATTAATATCGTTTCAGTGCATGGGAAAGAATCTGGGCGCTGCAGACTGCTGTAGAAATGACTACCCAATCAACGATAGAGATAAGGAACAACAATTAATTTTCCATGCTAACAGTTATTCTAAAGTGACATTGTACCATTTTGTAACTTCTAATTCCAAAATAATCGTTTAACATTATAGTCTCTAGTTTTTTATTTTTATTTACAGTTGACATACTTCTTTCTTCATAAGGATTAGACGCTGGATATTGAAAACGTTTTTTTGCTTAAAATCACTTAAGGATTCAAACCGAAGCATATTCCTACACATACCAACCACTGAATTTGAATTATGGAGATGTACGCAAACGTCACTTAACGCAGCGTATATGCAAAATACTGGTCACGTGCGTCACACGTATTCTAGGCAACTGTTTAAGAAAACTTCTCGTTAGTAATTGTCAATAGCGTTGATCACAGAGGGAAAAACAAAGGATCTTCTGGAGTTCGATAAAGGGCTTATTGTGGGTACCCGTCTGGCTGGAGCCACGATTTTGAAATCAGCAGAGCCGACTGGTTTCTCAAAAGGTAAGTTACCCGGATGTTTAATCAGTGGAAAAATAGCTTGTCTAAGAGGCGTAGCTGTGCTCCTACGACAATCTGTCAGAAACGAGATCTTCATCGTCTGAGAAGGCTTGTACAGACAAACAGAACTTCCTGTGTGCAGCAGGAAGTTCTGTTTGACCGAAGTATTTAATGAAGGCTGTTCCGTACCCAAATCTCACCGAACTATGCTCAGAAAGAGGATCGGTATTGGCAGTCGCATGCCTATACGTAAAATAAAAGTTTCTAATTCAGTGGCTGGTATGTGTACTTGCACGAGATCAAAGGGCGTCTCATTACACTGAACATTAAAATCTCCTCAACGGTCGTAGATGTTCGGTTATCGGAGCGCATGCAGCTTGCGTGTTTAACAGACCTAATGCACAGTTTTCATAGCACTCCAAACTTCCGTAGCGCAGTCGATATCGACTCTGTCCTTTATGTGAAAAGTCCGGATGCGAATCCCACCTAGAACGCGAAGAACATATCAAGATTTTGGCCTGTCTCAGACAGAGGTGGTAGGATTTTTCCTTCGAAAACTTTTTTTTTTTTCATTCTGTAATCACAGACAAACTTACTAGGAGAAAACATACAGTTTTCAGACATAATACGCTGGCATCACATCATAGTTTTAGTTGCACCTAATTCCAATAAACGGACTAATTAAAGTGCTTCTTGGGCTGTTCCTGCATTGGATGGGAATGGATTCCCTGACATATGAAGTTGCTTTCATTCACCTTCATATTTCAAGTTTCTTTCTCTTTTCAGAAGTTACAGATTTGTACCAAACCACCATGAAATTGCGAAATGCTTCATCCATTAAAGGTTCAAGGGGGAATCCTTATTCATTTAGACTTCCATTGAATTTTAGGATCACGTAGAAGGTTGCTCCATCTGCTATTGACCGAATGCCAAACTTATTCACGCATTAGATTGCACATATCTGGTGTATCCAAAGTGCACAATTTTTGTTCTCTCAAGACCATTTGAGGCTCGTTGTTGAGCTCTACCCTGTGGTCGAAGATTTTATAAAATGGTTTGGTCGCAAGCCAATTAGCTTAATTGTAAAATAAACTCTTTAGGTTTGCTGCTAGTTGATTACAATGGATTACAAGTTTACTTGAGTTACAATGGATTATGATTACTCTAATCGCTTTTAGATAAAGCCTAATTCTTATACTGTATACACACACACACACATGCACGCGACATAAAAACTGTCGTAAACATAGGCACCTCTCGACTAATAGAATGAAATGAATGAAAGAGAATTAGCCGATACCCTGTCATTTGCAAACCGTTATCACTAGTGCTGCCTATATATATATATATAGCCAGTTCCCTCTATACACGTAAAGAGGGGACTGGCTAAAGTTGGTGTTAGCTAAAGATTTTTCAGTTGCCAGTGACGATCAGATGGATGTGGTTTTAACCTCAGCTCCATCTATCGAGAATGAAGGATACTAAACTGAAGGTCGTCTAAATCTAATAACACTATGCCAAGAAACGATCAGAGAATCCTCCTTCATACTCAACTAAGCACGTAGTAAGCTTGCTTTCCGCTGCAGAAAAGTTACCGTAAAAATAGGTTATGTAATGCCTTTATAATTATTCTGGTTTTGTGACCACATTTTTATTAAAGAAAACTGTTTTTAAAACTAAACAGGTACTAAAAACATCACCCGACAAGTTTCGTTAGTTCGTCAGTCATCTTCAGGGGTAAAGAGAACGAAAAGTTTCAAACCCAAACTACTAGAAATTACGAAAATTAGTTCATTTGTTGGTATTGTGAACATCTAAACAGTTCGTTAAAAAACCGAATAACAGCCGTTAATGAGTGTTAGCTGGAGACATTTGCTATTTGTTGTCACGTTTTGTGGTTCACGCTCACTCTGTCCGAGGTCTGAAATTGGTAAATTTTTAATAAACGATGACCAACCTTGATTTAAAATCAAACCTTGGTTTTTGTTGCATTGCGTAGGAATTTTAATCATATTTGCTGCCTCTTTGAATTTTCTTGTGAAACAGTTTTTATCAATGTACGACATGTTCGCCCAGAGTACATCATGACCGGTAGAGGTTGCGTGAAATGCCAATCCCGATTTATGTTCTCTCTTATTTTGTACGTCCTTTTGATGTTCGCTCATGCGGATTTCTCCCGATCTCCCCGTCTGGCCCACATAGTAGATACCACAAGAACAGTGAATATTATAAACCCTTGGTTTTTTCATTGGGTGATGTGGAGGTTTCGGAGGAAAGAGATCTTGATATTTTTTCAAGTAGTAGGAAAGTCACTTTTATGTTTAATTTGTAGAGAAGTTTGGCTAATTTCTCTGTTACATTCTTGAGATAAGGAAGGGTGACTGCGTTCTTCAAATCTTGTTTATTTAAATTTCTTGTAGGTGCTGCATTGAGAATTTTCTTAATTGTCTTAGTTTTGAAACCATTCAGTTGTAGGATCTGTGTTAAGTATCGTATTTCTTCTTTCCGTTTTTCTTATGTACTGGGGATGTTGTATGCTTTATCCCTTAAGATTTTTATTAGGCCTATTTTTTGCTTGGAGGGTGATGTGAAGTAGCATGCAGAAATCTTATTACGTTTGTTGGTTTTCTATAGATGGAGAACGATAATCTATTTTTTCTTTCATTTATTTCTATAAGGATGTCTAGGAAAGGAAGTTTTTTATTTTCTTCTAGTTCCAGAGTGAATTTTATGTTGGGTTGTAAGTTATTAAAATAGTCTTTAAATGCAGTCAGTTCTAGTGCTGTTCCTAGCCAAATGAAGATATCGTCCACATAGCGGAACCATATTTTTGGTTTTTTTGTGCCAGTTTTGTAAAGCCTTATTTTCAAAATTTTCCATATAGAGGTTTGCTAGAGCTGGTGAGAGGGGTGAACCCATTGCTAGTCCTTCTTTTTTGTTCCCAGAGTTTGTCTTGGTAAAGGAAGAACGTGTTTTTTATGCAATGTTTGTAGAGCTGTGCAATGTCCGGTAGAAAGCGACTTTCTAGGATGTTTACTGTTTCATTTCTTGGAATCTTTGTGAAAAGGCTGACTACATCTAAACTCACTAATATTTCTGAAGGATTGATGTGTATTTGTTTAGTTTTAAAAACAGTTTTCTGTAATAAAAATGTGGTCACAAAACCGGAATAATTATAATGAACTTCTTAACCACAGAAACCTCAGCAGGAAAATATGCAATGCCTTATAAAAATGTAAAAGATTTCATTGTTGGCGCTATTAGCAAGTACTGTACTATCATTTGTATATCAAATAAGTAAAGCATATGTTCTTTTAGTTTAAAGCACATATGCTTTAAACTAAAAGTTTAAAGCATATGTGCTTTAAACTTTTAGTTCTCTTTACCCCTGAAGATGACTGACGAACTAAGTTCACTTTAGCTGTGTCAGTAGTTCAATTCTAAACGAATAAGTTCCGGGGCCCTATACCAATTATATTTACCTTTAAATGCGACCCACTGGTCGCTTGTCCACCAATTCAGCAAATCTTTCCTTTCGTTAAGCGTATTAATATTATCGCATTGCAACTGATGGGAATTCTGTGTTTCTGTGGATTCGTTACATCTCTTTCTCTCTCTCTCTCTGTTCAGAAACTACACACAAAAATTGCTCATACCTTATTCACTGACGTAATAAAAGTACTGTACTTGTTTTTCTTGCCTCTGCAGTATAGTGGCTGTTAAGAGGGCGTGTTTTTTACCGCGGGAGAAAGTTACTATCTCCCCGAAGTGAACGTGTTTAACCTTTTTTCATGTGCGAATTATTATTATTATTATTATTATTATTATTATTATTATTATTATTATTATTCGTGACACCTCCAAGGAGTCCGAAGACTCATCGCGGGAGGACACCTACTATACAACACTCCGTCTCCACTACTACACCGAACCTCTACTACCAATCACCTACATCAACGCCAGCTACTGCCCACAACCACCACCACAGCTAGTATTTTTGTCTATAAATTGCGTGTACTAGAGAGCCGATTTGTCTGTATGCGGATTAAAAACTCCGAGTTTCCGGGAGAAAAAAACCCTGCTACCTCCGTATGAGATCGGCTAATTTACCTTCAATTGAAAAAGTCCATATAATGATTCCTCCCGTCATGACGAGAATCGAACTTAGGCCTTTTCCTAATCGAAGGGTGCAACGTACCGTCGTTCTTCCAACTGCGCTACATATGCGAAAGTTTTTAATTTATTTTTTCGAAAAGTAAAATCAGAGTGCGAGTTATATTCGAGTAAATACGGTATTTTAACTATGGATAAGTACATTGGTACCTTCTTTAAACGGAAAAATAGCTCGTGTGGATGAATCACATGTCCCCTCATACAGAAACTGCTGTATAGACTCAAGCAAAACCATATGTTGCACCGGCAAACACAGTATCTAACTAAAAACTGTTGTTATTAATTAGATGTGTGCGAGTTCGCCTGCCGCAAAGGCAGCAATAAAATTCAACCGAAAGTGTTAAAATTCGTAAATGTGTTAAAACTAAGAAATCTATATATAGTGAATGTTGTTATGACAGTTTCACATATTATTGGAATTCGTTGAAGAGAGTTAGCATTTCAACTCAATTGTTGGCTATGCTTTTATCTTTCGATCGCGCGATCTTTTGTTAATACCGCACCAATCATATGCACGTCTTAATAACCTGCCTTTGCTGTTTGTTTCGCGTTAGGCTTAATTACCGTAAAGGGAGAAAATTTACCAAACCGAAAAATGTTCCGGGTTCCGGCCCCGGAGAGCCCCGGCTGAATTTAACCACTGATCTGTGTAATGAAGAAAAAAAAAAGAGAAAGAGCCTTGAAAGGTTCTTTCTCTTTGCGTTTTAGACGGAATGCGAACCCAGGTCTTCATAACAAAAGTGCATTATTGACACCGATGGCGCTACGGAGGCTTCATTTACGGACCTTACACACCATTGTGTAATGACAAAACTCCATCTATCTTTATCTATGTTTTTTACTTTAGCTTCGTGATTTATGTAGTTACATCCAAAAACGTTTGAAGGTATTTAAATTAAGGGGATATTTTATCCCACATTATTTCAAAGCCGAATAAGAAAACTCTAAGATAGAAATCAGAGTTTCATGCCGAATATAGCAAACTATAAAAGTTCGACGAGTCCAAGCGTGAGCAAACACCTGGCTGGCACAATACCGGGAAATTCGTTGTAAAGGTGGATAGGTAACTACATATGCAATTGATATTTGCCTGTTCAGTGATTATCATGGTGAAAAGTTTGTTTATGCGACGCTGCTTTTTATTTCCCTATAATTACTATGAAAAACGTACGATTTTTACCCCTAAACCAAGCAAAGTAAATCGGTACAGATTAGTTAGCAGGTTCTACTTGATAAATTTTAAAGTTTTATCCATGCAGCCATTTTCTTTCTTTAGACATTAGTAATTAATTTATAAGTTGTTTGGATGGCAGAATCAGCTAAGGAAATGAGACCAGTGTATTGTGCCGTTTATGTTTAGGTTTTTCTGTTTTGTCGTATGATAAACCTCATTTCCGAAATAAAAAGCCCGTCGCCGACGTATTAGGCCGCTAATTCATTAGTTGGAAAGCCTTCTATAAGGTTCTTTGCCCCAGACGGTAATTCGAACACACTGCAATACATTTTTAGTAAACAAAATTGTGATGTGTATTTGAACTTTGAAATTAAATAAATTTATGTAGCAGCACACTCATATATCCTTCTCCTTTCTTTTCATTATATAATTTTTACGAATAATTATCCAGATAAATATTTTGTGTCTAAAACGTACGAAGTTTCCAGGGTAACACCTCCATTGTGATAGCTCCCCACCCAAAAGAGATATGTTATATATATATAATACGAAACTTTATAAAATTAATATAAAAAAAAACTTGCTATTATTATTAACGTAGTACACGGGACAAATGTACTTTACGTTTATAATTTTTACTGGATGGGAATCACATAGAAAAAATAAAAAAAGAAACTATGGAATGAAGTCCGGACTGTAAGGGAGATGACCACAACTCCAACGATCTCCTGGATAGTCACGTAAGTAAATGAAATTGTGGGACATCCTCCCTACACCACAGACGTCTCCATCAGACAGCTGGTTATTTCCTAAATTGAGGACACAAAAGGATATTCACTTTAAAAATGACGAACATGTCAAAGTTAAGTGAGAAAATTGTTCTTAAAATAACCCGAAGTTTTACTACGACGTCCTTGAAAAACTTGTTATGCGATGACGTTTTAAAATGAATTGAAAGGGGAGGATTGAGAAACAGTCTATGAAAAGAAAATAGAGACCTCAAACTATTTTTTTATTTTGATAATAATAAATAATAATAATTTCAATAATAATAAATTAATACACTTTAGTGCTAAGTACAGAAAGAATAAGTGGATAAAAAGAATGCATCACGTGTTTCGAATAATATGAGATTTGTAAGAGTTGCATTTGTTATTTATATCATATACAAATATATTCGTTTTTGGCTTTTTTTTTTTTTTTTTAGGCACAAAATGTCTGACGTGACGATGTATTTGTTACTGACAAATTCACACACACAATACTAACGTTAATGTGCCTAATTAGAATGGTAACTATTAGTAAAATTATTTAAAACAGCAAATGCAACATCCTTATTTTATTAGTGTTTAAATATTTTATTTCATTATTACTCTTTTAGATATAAGGGGTTTAATTAATAAAAGAATAATTTGTTAACTTTTTGTACAAGTAAATACTTAATTTGTACACTTATAGTTTGGAATTATAATACTCCAAGTAATGTATGTAATTCTAAGCTTCAAATTTGGTGTGTATTGCAACTTAAGCTGCAATGCCGACTAGGCTTCTCCTATGAGTGGAAACTTTCGAGTTTGGAAAACATGAGCCTAGTGCATGCGCGATTGCAACATGGTGGGAGAATTGGGTTGGATCGTCGGAAGGATATGAAACTAATATATTATGTCCTCGCGTGTATTTTCCGGTTCGTCTTGTTTTTGCAGTCGAAAATGGTTCGAGGAAATTGTAGTTCAAAGGTTAGAATTAGCCAGAATAGAGTTCAGATCTAAACTCTGTAGAATCTTTACGAATAATTATCTGTCTAGGACTTGCCTAATTCCTGCAACTTCACAATAGAAAGTGGATTAAATTTTGGTAGTGGAAAGGCTATTCTGTCATCTGTAATCGTGGCTTAAAACGAGCTAATGCTGTATAAGGTTTATGAAAGTGGTTCAGTTTTGCAATATAGTGTACTGGAGATACTTGTACTCAGAAATTTTGTAATTGTAGATTGGTAGCTAATAATGTTTCGAAATGTTGATCGAGCCTTCTTTTGACTCCTAAAATTAATCTTATGGACATTTCTTGCTCTGGGAGGAAATTTTGATTCATCGAACAGTACATGCCTACTTTCTGGTAGCAATTTTTGGTAATTAATTACAACATTAGTAATAATTCATGGGCTTTTTTACGATTGGTAGAGTTGCTGGTTATGCGACCAAAATCAAAACACTAAAGTTTCTAAAGGATCCGAGTTTTAAAAAAATCTATTTTCCAAAAAACAAAAAAAAGCTGTTTTTTTTTGCAAATAACTTGCATTCGGTCTCTCGGAAAATGCAAGTAAAAATAAAATAAATAAATAAAAACTTAAGGTATCCAGAATTTTTCCTTCACCAGGAACAATGCCATCGTCGCAAAATTGATCATTGGCCAAAATATCACAGATCGACAAATATCACGCGATCCGTCTGACAACATCGATTATAAATAGTCCGTAGATTGCCGCTGGGAGAGTGTGTTAATATAGATTTCCTAAATAAAGTAATGAAGACTATAAAAAAAAAAAAAAAATTATGACCCTTCAAAGAAAGGGAATTCGAAATAAAACATGTATTGAAAATGCAATTCGTGAGCAAGTAAACTGCTAACTATCTTGGTCACAGTCTGAATTACAAAGAAGACAATGATATTAATAATAAAATTCAAAAGTGTACAGCAGAGCACTTACGAGTAATTAATCAAGTTTTTAATCCAACAAAAGTACAGAATTAAAGCATGCAAGACATTAGCAAGACCAACACTTACTTGCCTGTGGGAGTGCAGACTGAACCATCAGAAAACAAGATGAACCAACGACTTCAATCAACTGTAATGCAATTTATAAGAATTGCAGAGCATACATTACTAAACCGGATGAAAAACAAAGTATGATACGTGTAATACAAGTATATCATCAGTACAGACTAAAAAGGATTACAGTATGCAAATAGAACGAACAGGACCAGGATACCTCGGAAGATTCTTCGATACATCCTTATAGGAAAACAGACTGGCTTACGGTCTCTAAATCAGTCAAGAGATGGCTTGAGACCGTAACTGCTCATTAGGTCTACAGTACGTGGTGCACTGATTTGATGGGAAGCATCTAGTTCAGTCAGTAACCCAAATGCCTTTTATGGATATACCTTGGTTTGAATTCTGTCTAAGACGTGAGGAATTTTTATAAGTTTCCTTGAACTGAAGGAGAGCTAGTCGGTCTTACATGGAACTATACAGAGTTTTTCATTGTGCAAAACACGTACACTTGACCAAACATGCAGTTTAAGAAACATAATATACTGGATCTCATAGCCATTTTTGATTGTTTTTGAATTCTTCCAAATATCCCAGCTTTTCTGATGTATGATATACTACAGGGTGTCCCAAAATTCACGGAAGATTTAAATTTAGCGCCATTTGTGCGGTAAAGTGTTGCCAACGAGAAAAAAAAAGACAGCGTGACAGCTGACAGTTCAGGGTTATTAAAAATGATCACCACAGCGAAGATAGTTCGTTGAATGGATTATGGAACAACAAGAAGTGGATGCTTATTTTTCGAACAAAATCATCTTCAGCGATGAGGCTCATTTTCATCTTGATGGCTTCGTTAATCGACAAATGTGTCGCATTTGGGGTTCAGAAAATCCACGAGTGATTGTTGAGAAACAAATGCATCCACAACGTGTCACTGTTTGGTGCGGATTTTGGGCTGGAGATCGGTTCATTCTTCTTCGAAAATGCGGCTGGTAAGGCAATAACAGTTAATGGTGCTCGCTATCGCGACATGATAATCCAGTTTTTTGTGCCTAAATTGCAAGATATGGATGTGGACGACATGTGGTTTCAACAAGACGGTGCCACATGCCATACAGCCCGAGAAACAATTCAATTACTGCATGAGTCATTTCCTGGTCGTGTAATTTCCCATTTTGGTGATCAGAATTGGCCGCCCAGATCATGTGACTTAACGCCGTTGGACTTTTTTCTTTGAGGTTTTTTGAAGTCTAAGGTTTATGCCCACGACCACCCACGCCTTGAAGGAGGAAATTGAGCGCTGTATCAACGAAATTCAGCCACATTTATGCAAAACGGTCATGGAAAATTTCGACAAAAGAGTGCGTATGTGCCAGCAAAGCCATGAAGGCCATTTACCCGATATGCTATTCCGTGCATAACCCTATACTGTATACTTTATGAATCAATAAGAAATTACAATTTTTAATTAAAAACTTGTGTTTTCTATCAAAATTACTTCTTGTGTGAATTTTGGGACACCCTGTATATATGTATCCGTTGGAAAACTCTACCACAGGGTTTCCCAAACTGTGTTCCGCGGAATACCAGTGTTCCGCAAGAAGTTCTCCTGGAATTCGTCATTTTAGTTTTCTATGCATTTTTCATGAATAAATATTTTATAGTGGAAATATTCTGAGGAGAATAAAATTCGTGAATATGTCGAAAAGCTCAGACCCAGAACGCCTGATAACATCTGTGTATCGTCAATTTTCACACATTGAAACCTTTCA
Organism: Typopeltis vanoorti; assembly: GCF_054136105.1. NCBI lineage: Eukaryota > Metazoa > Arthropoda > Arachnida > Uropygi > Thelyphonidae > Typopeltis > Typopeltis vanoorti. The sequence continues at coordinate 74,459,804 of NC_143568.1, read as the reverse complement.
ACATTTGGGAAAGGGAATACGGCTGTTTATGACCGATCTTAAAAATTGCCTGCAAGCCGATTACAACAATGGGCGGCGTATCCTCTGTTCTCAAAACTGAAAGAAATAACATCTGTGTTGCAAATGTTAGTGACCAATCAACAAGGAAGTATAAAGACAATTTTTCCACTAAAATTGAAGATCAAGGTAGTCTGTATCCGGTTCTCAAATCTAGTAATACTGAATACTTATTTCGCAAGTTTGTATTGTAGGGTGCAAGTTTCGAAACCGTAGTGCCATGATTTTTTAAAAGTAATAGGCCTACAGATTTAAAGTTTAATATGAATAAAAGACAAGGGACTTTGTTTAATTTGGTATTAAAGAATCTCTTATTGAAGGTATTTGTAACGGAACAGATAGTGAGTCATCCACCACCAGCCTACAAAGCGATTTCCAGGATGTACAAAAGAAGGGGAAAACTACCAGCACACAGAAGAAAAAGTCTGCTTTCACTCGTAAGTACTTATAATAATATTATAAATTTTTGGTGATCAGAATGGGATATGTCAATGAAAATCAGCACAAATTAATTTAATGATGTTTATGTTTAATTGATGTTTAATTCATTATTAATTAATAATAAAAATCAGCTAAATTAACAATTAATTATTTATTAATACATTGCAAAATAACCAAGGTGTTCCGTGAAAATTTCAGGATTTGTGAAGTGTTCCGTCGTAGGTGAAGTTTGGGAATCGCTGCTCTAGCAGAAGGATAGCGGATAACTTAACATGGAAATTGAAACTAGAGTTTTTCATAAATATGCGCCGGTCTCCAGGCCAGAGTTCTAAGTTTAAAAAAAAAACAAAAAAACTTGAGGATGAGTAATATGGTAACTGTTCGCTAAAAGTGGTTCCTTATCCAGTAAATTGCCATTAGATTGATGTATTCTTTTGACATTATGAATGATTACAAATACAATGGAGAAGAACGGACCTGACTCCGAGTAAGGCCTAAGACAACTGGATGAACACTTTATTCCGAACGCAAATATGTTAGAGACAGCTAAACCTGGAGAATAATGGCAGCATTAGATCTAAACGATCCGTTAAACTGTTGCCGAAGGAGAAGAAGAGGGGAAAAATTGAATTACTTTCTTCACCTGGACTGCAAGTTGAATTCACTAATTCGAGTTGGAAGATTCCGTGTCATATAATTCTAGAACTGTTGATAATTTTTTCCCACACTCAAGATGTAACTTACGTTTATACAACAGCATGCCCAAAATCAAAAATGGAACCAAAAGATTTTCCAAAGTTCGATTGGTATGAACAAGAACTGACGTGAATTTGAACATGAATGAACTGAGACGTTTAAAACAAAGTTGCTGGTGCAAATCGACAGAAGATACTTTATTCTATGCGGTGGACTAAAATGTGTGCAGTAAATGCATTGTCAAAGCTTTGAAGGATATCATGGTCAGCCCATTCATTTTATTGATCAGCATGTAGAGTTAAAAATATCGTATATGAATAGAAAAAATGCAGATAATAAGCGGCTGATGCATTGGTAATCAACTCGCCCGTCCCCCTTTGTTGAAGCCATCGAGATCATACCCTGTAGCAACTAGAGTTACAGGCGATGCTTCCAGACACTTTCACAAAGACGCACAGTCGGTACACACTCAGTGGAATCAATGAGTGGTAGTAATTTCGATGACATCACGCTGAAGAGATAGCACTTCCTTTACTACAGCAAACAATGGTAGTAAAGTCAGTGATGCAATCATACCGATCGATCCATTCTTGCTCTTTTAAATTATAACCATAACTAAATAGCGCGAAGAAGTATGAAGCCTTTGCACTCTTTATTTTCTGTGAACGTTTGAGAAAAAGTTAAAACTCGCTTTGTTCAAGCCCATCGTATGTTATGGACTCAGTATAGTTGAGTCCCTTGCTAATGACATTGAGCTTCAAAAGCGTTTTTGAGATGGCCAATATTTTCACAGCTTCGCATAAAGTCATAAACATTATTTTGCGGGTGCTAATCTGCGGATTTTATTGGGGGTTTGAAGCGCTTAAAAATTCCTGTTCTTAGCATATAGAGCATGGTTTCCGGCCTGTGTAAGAAAAAAAAAAAAAATGTATAATTAGCCTATAAGGTACTAAAGTACTATAGGTTAACAACCTGTGGATGGGAGGAACATACCCTGTTAAAAAAATGGTGAAAGCAAGGAGAGGAGCAGATTCTAGTAGCTTGAACAAGTTTCATATTTGATCTCTAGAGAAGGATTTCTGGTTGGTGAAAAAATAATTAAAAAATACAAAAATATATGAAATAAAAATTCCTACTTCACCCACGGTACTAATATGCCATACGTTTACAACCTGTCGATGGTCTCGAGTCACTTAAAAATGGTATTTTTGTTAATTTCATACACTCAGAATGAAACACTTAGGATTAGAGACTGTAGTAATCTTAAGGTACTATAGGATCATTGTTCCTCTCAACATCAATGGATCTAGGATGGGACTCTCTCTCTCTCTCTCTCTCTCTCTCTCTCTCTCTCTCTCCTGTCTAGTATTGAATATATAGATTTAACTAAGACAAGAATCACTTCTTTGCCGACCAGGGCATGCTCAAACGCCGGTTTTTCGTGCGCCACGCTCATAGGGCTCCGCAATTCCAAATTTCTAAGAAAATTCAAATTCTCTTAGAAACTTTTGATGTTTCAGAGATGTATTGATGTGGGAAAAATTTAGTATATAACTATATGTATTTAATTTTTGTAAATTATGTTTAATAAAATTATACGATTTTTCGATAAAAAATTTTTTTCGCCAATATGTTGGGGCCCCACTAATAACTTTTTCCCTAGGCTCCGCTAAACCTCCAGCTGGCTCTACTGCCAACTCAAGCTCGTAAAAGAAAGAATTGATGATAAGAACTGTAGAGCCGTCAGCATATAGAAACTTGAGCTCGTGTTGCTCAGTGTTGTTATCGCACACATGGAGTTCGGAAGATATGATGCAATAGTGAGAATAGGTTAAAAAACAAAGGTTAGATAACAGCAGTAGACACTCACCCAGAGGACTAACATTGGATTGTAAGCCTGACTGTAAAGAGAAGAGATGGTCAGTCGCTGTCGACGTACAAGTTGTAGATGCCGGACCACCAGTTACTACCGTCCATCTGTCTTGGTTTTCAGCCTAGTTGCTGAAATCCAAGACTTGGTGCATCTACTTCAAAAAGAACACCGTATCATACTACCAAAATTTACCAATCGAACTGTATCCATTAGAGGTGTATATGTGCCAGCAAAGTTATAGCCTTACTAAACTTTGGCTTTTCTCGGGCTAATTTCAAGATACGCTGTTTGCGTATCCTCGAAGACACACGCAAAGAGAGTATCTTGAGAATGAGCATGAATTTTCAATTCCTTTATTCTGGAGTTGAATAGTACAGGATATTATTAGGGGATTACGCCTCTTTTGATCTTACAAGCGAGACCACAATATGTAACACTTTTTACTGCTATAATACGAATAGAAAATGTAAAGTGGTATTCTTGGTGGTATTCACATAAAAAAAAAAAACAACAAAAACAAGTTGCTTTATATACTCCATTTTGTTAGGACATCATCACTCTTATAAAGAAGAAAAAACGGACTTTGGAGGGTTTTTTTTTATTTTTTTTTTAACCACACTTTTCTATCGTAGAAGCAATCAAAAACGAGTTATTTGGGATAGGGGGAATGCCATTTTCACAAAGACTGTGAAAAGAGATCAAGTCTTGTTCTCAGAAGTTTTAGTTTATTAATTAATGTTGTATAATGATCATTTTTGCCAATTTTCAAAATTCCGTATTTTTTTTTTCTATTTTTTATTTTATATTATGGAGTTGGTCTAATTTGGCTTCTGAGAGGCACATTTCATAGTATATCAATTAATATTTGCCATATATTTCGATTTTATTTGAATTTTTTAAAACGTTTTGATTAGTTTAAAAACATTCCTTACGAGCTTCATAATACAGTTCTTAACCATCTAAAAATTATGAAGAAGTTTTAAAAAAGAAAGAAAAAGTATTGTGTAACATGGCGACGTAAATACTGCTAATTGCGCGCTATTATCATTGTAAACGGCACGCAAAAACAACCTTAAGTCTTTGTTTGCGCAGTTGAGCACAAGGACGTGCCAAGGAACCTTAATTCCCTTTAGCGAAATCGAAATGAGACATGAATCTAGCAACACTGAGTTTAGAGCTGTTAAATATCATTCTCAGTGATACAGTCATACGTAGACAATTATACTGGTGCCTGCGCCATTTTTATTTAATTTATTGCTATTATTTTTAAATTCTGAATTAAATGCTAATATCGGTAGCACGATTTAAGTTATAGGAAATTCGTAATTGTCCAGTCGAAGTACGCATAATTTCAATTTCGATTCCATTTTTTTTATTTATTTTTTATTTTTTGGAAAGTCACGTGTTACAACTAAAGATCTTGAAAATATTAAATGGGACATTCGTAAAGAGATGTAATGGGGCCATTTAAGTCCGCTTCGTGGATGTCTTTTGGTAAAATCCTTCTCGTAACCGCTTAAAAATTCAGGGTGGATAACACGTAGAAGAATTTTCCCCTTATTTTTGAAAACAAATTCGTCTTAGTGTTTTTACAAAGAACAAAAAAGTTCTTTGATCTTCCTAGGAGCGGTTTAATTTCAGTCGGAATCGCATTTCGTAACCGTAACTCTGTGAGCGTCCCCCCTTCCCTCACCCTTGTCGAAGAGGCGAGTGCGCTAATTTCGGGAAAGGGAAGAAGTGTGTTGCACTGAGAGGTGTTGCAAAAATACTTCCTATTTGTTGTGGGGGGCGCTCTGAATTAAAGAGAGAAAAACACTTAAAAAAAAAAAAAGCTGAAGTGTGACATAATGTTATCATTTTCAAAGTGGACGAAAGGAATTAAAACTTTTAAGACCTTTCGCAGTGAATTAAACATACTTTTAACACTCTTCGATAGAGGTGGGAGCAAAGAGTGTTGACACAAAATATGGAACGCACTCTCCAGAGGAGCAATGTGGAATTGAGGAATGACAAGCAGTTTACTTAATGTAACTCTGCATGTTATAAGTGAAGACCAGGATTGAGTGCTATTTTGGACTCAAATCAAGTAATGATTGTAGAGGAATCAAGCCAGCTGTTAATGATTTAAATGACACCCCTGAAAATCAATACTACACTTGTATTCAGCAGTAGATTTAGTTACACGTTGCTTAATTCTTAATAATAGTCTGGGACTATATATAGATATATCACCAAAATGATTAAGAATTAATTTCGAATCTCCTCAGCTACGTTAAATATTTTGTTTCTATTGCTAGAAAGATATGGGGAGGAATGCGATATCTTCCCTTCCTCCTTCTCTTAAAAAGAACAAATACAATAAGAAAAATTTAACCATGTACCGGAAACGAATTCAACGATTGAACAATTGGGGCACAAACCAAACCATCCGAAGTAATGGGAAGGCTCACAGCTCACTCGGGTCAAAAAGAATAGTCAATTCATTCAAGCTAGTGTTTGCAGTCTTAACCCTGCAGAGGTCGCGGCTGATCTGACAGATACAAACAAATTGTTTATATAAATATTCTTACACATATCCAGTGTATAGCTTGGAGGTCATGAGTGAGTACCTGCGAATGCATACATTACTAGTGATATTCCACACTGTTTATGCGGTCAGTTTTGGTTTAACACGTGTTATGTCAAGTGTGTGACATTTCATGGTAAATTGTATCTGAGAGATACCGCGACCTCCGATGTCAATATAGTATTGGTTTCGTTGTTTTTTTCCTTGTTTCTTTGTTCAATAATTTCTAGATTGTAACTGAAAATAAATAAATCATCATGTATTATATTTGCAGTTTTTTTTTTAAGTTTTATTGCATTTTATCACATACTAGTAATGAACGTATCTCTCAGATACACGCGACCTACGCTGCAATTTTTTCGACCGCGATCCACAGGGTTAAAAGGATCATTCTTAAGTTTAGTTCACTTAGTCCACCTGGTATTTCTTATGGCGTAGCACTCCCAAGAACTGTTTACTAAACAAGTCACACTATTTGCAAACAGAGGTCTATACTAACACATCTCCTATTTGAGAAATGAGAGAAAATATATTCTAAAACAAAAGCCAACAAGATGTTGTCATTCTAGCTTTAGAACGATAACTTGCACTGCAAAGTTGAGATTTTTTTAAATCTCAAACGAATAGTTCCAAAGTAGTTAATAGTTCATTTAGGTCGGTAATTAGTTTCAGCTAACTCAAAACTTCTTCGCATTCTTTACAGGGAATCCTTGAAGTGTATTTACCGTTTTAACTTAGAAATCCTACATTGTTGCTTACTTATGGCTGCTATACAATGAATGAAAAAGTTATTACGTACACCTAATATTTATGAAATACATTGCTTCGAACATGTCTGTTCCAACAAGGCTGAGGGATGAAGCGTGTGTGAAAGACATTATGTCAGAACCGTCCCCAATCCAACTGAGTTCCAGTTGGTCTAATATGAACTATTTGGACCATCGTACTAGGCATAACACCGCACTTTGGTTCTGTTAATGATACATGTTAGTTCCCCAAGGTTAGTGGAGTGAATCGTGAAGTCCACAACCTTCATGAACATATTTACTTAGTAGATGTCTTTCGAGTACGGTTCGAGGATATGAAGATGACTTTACCATACTTAATTGGCCTGCGCAGTCACTATATTTTAACCAGGGCCGACCATCTCGGGGGTGCGATGGGTGCAATGCACCCGGGCCCCACAATCGAGTGGACACAGTCGGTACACATTTCCAGAAACGTATTTTTTATTTTATTTTTCTTCCAATTTTGCTTATAACTAATGGGATTTCATCGACAGGATTTTAGGGGCCCCGGTAATAATAATAATATCTCTGTGTTTCTCTATTATATTACAGTTTTTGCTTAACCCTTTCATCTTTTAAAGATGAAAGGGTTAAGCAAAACCTTTCATCATTAAAACATGATTTCGTTTTTACCCTAAAATGCCTGATTCATCATTAGTTTTTTCTAAACTGTTACACATTTATATCATTTGGCTCGTTATCGAAACCGTTGAAAAAATATTTATTATATTCTTTATGTATGGTTAGTCTAGAGCAGGGGTGGACAACCCTTAACATGCCTGCCAAACGTGGCACGCCAATGACTTTTTTCCGGCACACGCAACCCAGGACTCATCTTAAAAAATAATTAAATAAAAAAATACATTTCAAACATCTTCGCTGACACATATTTTAACTTAATATAATACAATTTTATTAAGTACAGTTATATCAAATAAAAATGCAATAATTAATTAAACAACTGTTTCATAATAATAAGTAATAAGAAAATTAGAAACATTTCCAAGCCATCGATATATCTCCGCGATATGCTGATGTACAAGTTTTGTCCAGTTCATTTGTTGCATTATTCGTCAGGCATCCAGACGTGGCGTGACTCCTTTACCATCATTTGAAATATCTTTTCATGTTTCGCAAAGAACGTATCCGTTTTCTAAAGTGTATTTGTATTTGTATTTTATTAAATCGTAAACTATTAAAATACGGATTGGAAGTATTTATTGTCAATTAATATGATTTTTTAACGATACTTGTGACATAATGATCAGAAATCTATATACACGTTAGCACAAGAATAATGTTTAATTTGCCAAATATTTCGGTCTGAATATTGCAGACCATCTTCAGTGGCTACATAGGAATAGCTTTGAAAAACAAAGTGGAATACAAACAATTGATCATTCATACATAGAACGAGCCGCGTGATGTCATATCGCTAAGTATTAGAAGAGTAAACATTTTTAAAGACATAATTAAAGATATTAATTCAGACATTCATATAATAATCTTAAATAACATTAGACTGATATAAAAAAAATTAATGTGTTATCCTGATTAAACTTTCCCAAATGTTTGATATAGATATACAGTCATTACGATTCAAGTTAGGACGTTGAAGTAAGACCTCCACACTTTCTTTAAATAAACGTTCATATTTGTAGCGACATCTGTGTAGGAGAAGAGTCTTGGACCAAAGGATGTTGTGGCTTGTTTATTGGACGTTCTATAGAAAAAAGAATTCAAGAGCATCAGTCATCAATTCAACACAACAAACCTGAGAAATCTGGATTAGAAACAAGCCACAACATCCTTTGGTCCAAGACTCTCCTCCCACACAGATGTCGCTACAAATTTGAACGTTTATTTAAAGAAAGTGTGGAGGCCTTACTTATTGGTGCGGTATTAACAAAAGATCGCGCGAGTCAAAGATAAAAGTCAGCAGACAATTTTTGAATTGAAATGCTAATTTTCTTCAACCAAGTTCAGTATCTGAAAGTGACATAACAATATTCACTATATATTTCCTAGCTTTAACACGTTTACGAATTTTAACACTTTCTGTTGATTTTTATTGTTGCTGTATTTGAGCTGGGGGGGACAGACTCCCACATATCTAGTTTTTAGTGTTTGCCATTGCAGCATATGGTTTTGCTTGTGAATAAACAGCATAGTTTTTTTTTTTGGGGGGGGGGACATACGATTCATTAGTTAGTGCCATTTTTATCCCAGCTGTTTCTAATTGCACTATTTGTTGAGAAACACAGACTGCAAATGTTTGTACCTTATTCAGTGATATAACAAAACGACCTGCTTTTACTTGCGTCTGCAGACGTATTGGCTAGTATGGAGGGCACGTGGTTTGCCACGGGAAGCGAGTCGCTATTGCCATGAGGTGAACGTGATTAAACTTTTTTTTTTTCTGTGCAAGGTTATGCGAAACTTTTCAATTTTTTTTTCGCAAAGTAAAATCAGGGGTGCGAATTATACGCGAGGACCAGTTATATTCCAGTAAATACGGCAAGTTATTTTTAAAGCTATGTGAAATGTATTATCAATATTCAGGATTATGAAGTGTGATTAGATCTCAACTACGTTAATTTCAACTCAGTTAATAGTGATAGATAAGGATGAAACTGATGTACTGAAGTAAATAAACACATTCCTTGAGTGTTTCTAAAATTTTGTAATATTGTAAAAAGTATGTACATATTTAACTTTTTGTTAATTCATGGGATAAAAATATTTAATATTATTTACTTATTCGACAGGCAAAGCCTAACCCATAAGTAAATAAAGAAAGAAATCCCTCTGGGTGTAAAAAAAGGAAATCAGCAGAAAAGAAAAAAGAAGAAAAGCAAAATCTAAAAAAAGTCACAAGTCGATTTGTTTTCATGGCTACAAAATAAATCTGACAACGAAATTGCTACGACTTCAGCAGTTGCGATTCAAACTTCAACTGAAGAAGAAAACTCCAAGCTACACAACTTTTCAACGAAAATGTGGAAACTGTGGGATTCGTCGAAAAAGACGCGTCTGATTATACAAACGTTTTGGATACAGCAAATAACGATGAAAACAATAATAACGATGGTGATCAAGTGAATATAAATGATCCAGGTTTGTGGCCAAATATTATAACTGATAAATTTAGATTATTTTGTGTTAAAACCGGACCTAAACAACATCATTAAGACGTATTCGTTAAGAATTTTGAAGGTTTCTACTTTGGGAAACCAAAATAGACGCAGTCAAAGCAGTGTAACACAGTTTGAACAAACTTATACTGCCTTAGAAGAATTTGTTGGTGCAGTTAACGATAACACCACTGTATCCGAAGCTAAAAGTCTACTAGATTCATTACAAGAAATGCCATTTATTTTAAGCTTATCAGTATGGTTTACAATATTGTTAAAAATTAATAGTATCAAACAAACTATTTCAAGCAAAAACAATTGTTCTTGACCCTGCTTTTAATTTAGTGAATAAAATTAAAAATGAAATCCAAAATTTAAGATCAAAATTTAACACATTTTTAGACGACGCAAAAATTATAGCAACGAAACTTGAATATTTCCGAAGACTTCCCGGAAATAGAATTCGAAAAAGAAAAAGATTATTTTCCGAACTAGCAGAAGATGAAGTTTTACTAAACCCGGTAGAGGAATTTAGATGTCACTCAACGTTGTGATTGATACTGTTATTGTACAAATAGATGAAAGATTTAAAAATATACCCAATGTTATTTCTTATTTTAAATTAATCACTGATATAAAAACATTAGGAAAAAATGAACTAGAAAACCGCTCAAGGGATTTTGTAAAATATTATAGTAAAGATGTAAATGAGACTTAATCCAGGAAATTGATTTGTTACGAGAATTGATCTTGGACCAAAAAAATGTAAATAACGCGCAAGACATATTGCGATATATATATATTAAATAATAGTTATGATGAACTATTTCCAAATGTGCTAACTGTATTGAAAATTTTCTTTACGTTACCAGTTACTATAGCAAGTGCAGAGCGTTCTTTTAGCATATTAAAATTGATAAAGAATTATCTTCGGTCAAGCATGTGCGAAGAACGCTTAAATGCACTTGCTATATTAAACATCGAAAAGGAAATTGCCAAAAATTGTAATATTTCGGAAACGATTAATGACATAGCAAAAAAAATCGCATATTTAAATAAATACATATTAAGAAATATACGTGTAAAACTAGGCCCCTAAATAGTAAACCTATTTATTTTTTATGTGCTTAAATTAATTTTTTTTATTACTTTAAACAATAATTAATTGTAAATAGTTTTTGTGCGCTAGTTGGTGAGCCAGGTTACTTTTGTTTGTGTTAAATATTTATTTATTTTAATTATTTAATACTTTTGTTTTGTGTTCAGTAAACGTTATGTTAACCTGTTATATTTCGAATTTTTTTTTTTTTTTGTTTTCCTGTGCCAAAATCATTTGCAGATAAGAGGTTTTTACAGTACGTTTATTTCGAATCCTTTAATTTTTACCTTTGAAAAATATTTTAGGATCCCAAAAGGTTTCTTGCACCCGGGTCCCTTTATAGAAAACGCCAACCCTGATTTTAACACACAGTTGAGCTTGCGTGTGAGAGGAGCGAGCTTTTTGTTCAGAAATCTGCACCAATGCAGTCTGAAACATTTGTGGGATGCTTTTCCGAGCTGTTGAAACTGTTTTTTCTCTCTCTCTCTCTCTCTCTCATATATATATATATATATATATATATAACAACGTATTGAAGAACATGTCAGAGATATTGAATACCCACAAGGCGCTTCTTTGCAAATGAGCCATCCAGTGTTATGGGATAAATCTGAACTATTACAAGTTGCTATGACACAACCGAGAGAAAAATCCGGGAGTCTTTATCAACAGCATTAGATCCTAAATATTAATCCAAATATCAACTTGTCTGAATACATTCTAGCCATCATTAACCAAACACGGGCACGCGAATGCGTAAACACACAATTAGAAATATTTTTAAAGAATATCAGTCTCTTCTATAACTACATAATGGTTGTCACCTTTGTTAGTCTTCACTGTTTTGTCTAGTTTATTTGTTTACGCCTGAAGAAATCCTGTGCAATTAGGATGAAACGACGTGTGTTGTTAATTAAAATAAATGTTAACATCTTATTTTGGTTTTCTGTCTTATAAACTCTTATAAGGCAGAAATACATATATATATATATATATATATATATATATATATATATATATATACATATATATATATATATATATATATATACATATATACATATATATATATATATACATATATACATACATATATACATATATATATATATATACATATATACATATATATATATATATATATATATATATATATATATATATATATATATATATATGTATGTATATGTATTTCTTTAATCTCCTCCAGGAGATGTGTGATGCTTTGTATTAAAGGCAAGGGGCCACTACCCAGACCGGTTTCGACCTTTATTGAGGTCTCATCATGGGAGCCAGGCTAGAAATATCAAGATTTTAGTAATACAGAGCTTATAAGTATTTTACCTATAATATTGCTTACTTGGGAAATGGAGTAAAACCAGGTTTAAAATATCTTGGGTATCTTTAATATTTATTATACCCAAGGTAAAATACTTTCTACATTTATATCTCCTCCTGAGATTTTTATTTAATGAGGTTAAAACACCTTATGGTAACTTGTTCTGGTAAAATACTTATAAGCGCTGTATTACTAAAATCTTGATATTTCTAGCCTGGCTCCCACTGATGAGACCCCGATAGGGGTCGAAACTGGTGGGGGCTGGCTTGAAGAGGCTCTGCTTGGGGATAGGTTTTTGCCTGTCTCTGAGTAGGGCCACCGGTGAGATTATGGCTCTGGCTGGTGGTGGGGTGAGCCTGCCACTGGGCGGAGAATTTCTTCTCGGTGACGGGGTGAGCCTGTCACTGAGTGGAACAACGCTGAGTTGGACGGTCTTTCGGCCACTATGGAGTGGTCTAGGGATCGTCCTAATTTTTAGAGAGGTTTTTACTTAAATACACCTCAATAAAGGTCGAAACTGGTCTGGGTAGTGGCCCCCTTGACTTTAATACAAAGCATCATACATCTCCTCCAGGAGATGTGCTTTGCATTATGGGTAAATATTAAGATTAGTGATCAGAGCTTATTCTACTTTTACCATGAGTTACCTTGGTCTTGCACTATCTGCAGGGTCAGCTAGACTTGCATTACGTGCAGGCGCAAACTTGACTTATTTGTTCTGTTTGCTTACTTGGGAAATGGAGTACAACCAGGTTTAAAATAGCTTGGTATCTTTAATATATATATATATATATATATAAGCTTTTGCTGCTCGGGGAGGTCCCTGAATTTGCCGCCCCTCTCAATACCAAAAAAATGCTACAAAAAGTCAAAATGACGTATAGGGGTAAGGTTGAAAGTGTCCCCCCCCCTAGCTACGCCACTGAACGTTCTTAATAAAAAGTAAAAACGATAAGCGGCTTGAAGGCATGCAATTTAAGCTAGTTTCTGTTACAGCACATCGGCTTTGTTTTATTTTCTCTTTTTAATTACAGTTACCATTATATGAAGATCTTCGCAGCTGTAGTTTCATAATGACTTTTAGAATTTAGAAATCAGTATGAATCGTATTCTTTAAATATAGTATATATAAAGGATAAATACATATATGGGAAAATTGAGGCAGTAATATTGCTAAATATTTTTCTAACCAACTTGCGGGGACTATACGACTAATAATAGAAATGATATTTTCTCTCTAAATCTTGACTACCATTCGATGTGGTGTTGTTCGACACACTATTATCCATATCGTTCGGAAGGTTTGTTATCAGAACTGAGATTCTGTGCATGCTAGTCAGTTTTTTCATAATAATTAAACCATTTTAATTATTCCCTCTTGTACGGTCCTACGATGCAGAAGCATTCAATGAACGAGAACACTGTCAGTGTGCATTCTTCCAGGTATTACCAATTAGAAACAGCCACAGACTATCGTCTTCAACTTCGAAAATGTTTGAAATAAAGGAGACGTCCGAGATTGTTAGAATTTGCTAAGATATGAAAGCATATAACCACGCGGTGGTTCCTCCTCACTTAAGTTGAAAAAACGAACACAATATGGATTATCATATTTTCTTAATCTTACTTTGTTTCATCACTTGCAGCTTTTCTTTTTTTCACGCCTATCAAAAAAAAAAAAAAACTACGCATAGGTCAGCTCATTAAAAAAGTACTGTATATAAACATATGTTATGTATTTTGTTCTCTAAGCTTCATTAATGAACTGAGTTAAATTCTGTTTTTAAATTTGTCGGGGGAAGAAGAAATGGAAAGGACAGAGGACTTATAATAAACAGACTTTATGCAGCGTCCCTAGGAATATATAGGCAAGCAGGAGTCATCTTATATATGCCGGTGAGACAATTCAAAAGAGCAAATATGATTACGTTCCATTGCCGCTCTTTACTTGTTCTAACCAATGCAGTAAATGGGTCATCTTGATAGCGTAAAGTGTCCATAAACCATAGCGCGAGAAGAAAAATAGTCCGTATAGAAGAAAGTATCGGGCATCATAAGCAGTTGTTTAATTAGTTATTATTGGAAGTTTAATTATTATTATTATTTTACTCAGGGTTTCTATTGTACTCCTTAATATTTTAGGAGACATTTACTTTATTTCCTTTATGAATATTTAATTTTTACCAGTTAAAAGTTCGTCTCTCTGTATCTCTCTCTTGGAGATCCGCAGTTTGAGGACAACTGATATTTTCAGCTCCATCGGCAACACAACAGTAGAATCTCAATTCACTTTGTCCATGTTTGTAAGATAAAGGTCGATCATTATCGTAGTTTAAGTTATTACTAATTTCATTTGTTCATTTGTAATTTTAATCACAAATATAACTGCTTTTCTGTATTAACCGTTTTCTTTGAATACATTTTTTTCACTTTTTCCAACCCCCTTACCCCCCCCCCCAATCTTTAAATTTTTGAGAACGTCTTAAGTATTTATCAAACCGGAATATTTGTAAATCTTCAAAAATTGTATAATTTTTGAAGATTTCCAGTGCCACATTTGAATATTTTTAATGTTACACTTTTATTATATTATTTCTGCTTGTCTGCAATTTTTGTAATTTTTGTTCAGTTTGATAGCCGCCAAGTTTGTGAAGCAGGTTGGTTTGAAATATTTTCATTGGATAGCCAAATCAAGTGAAAAACATGAATGATAAACGAAAGATAAACAAGAGCGATAAGTAGGTATCCCTTATCCATATCAGAACACCGCAGCGCTTAACTTGATGTTTCATCATGAATTAACAGCCCTCTGACGGAGATAGCCAAAGTTACCTGCCTTCGTATCCCTCTACTCGATAATTTCTTGTCACGGCTGCAGTGACCTTGATACCATCTCAGCGCGCGAATGGCAAGCGAGCCGACTGGCTGCGAAAGAAGGGAACTTTTTGTAAACATGTTCGATAGGAGAATACAGTTCAGCGTTCTAGAACTTTCGAACACAAATAATTTTCATTCGACTGGGAATATGGATGAAATATTACACGGCCACATTAATATATATTTAATGAATAGCCACGGATGTAAGTAGCAGTTAATGGTACGCATATCTCTCTGGCGGTGCCGTCAAGTATCTGGTCGCAACTTCATATTTTAATTTAAATTTATCATTTAGTTTCATGTTTTGTGAGTTCAACACGAAGAAGCTGCTAAATTAATCAGACATTTTTACAGAATTCGTTTTGTTGGTACCAGGCACAGAACGAAGGACATTTGTGTCAACTTAACAAATCTCTCACCTTCCGGTTAAAAATAAAATAAAGAAAAAATCACGCGGCGCCATATTCTGAGGATGTCTGACTCATGCGATACCGCATTCGGTCAAAAATTGCAGTACATTTTGGGCTGTGTTCTGGATCTTGACGGACACTAGTTTCATTCTTAAATATTCGATAGCTTGACATTTACTGAGAATTTCTCTTCATCACAGACGGTCATTTCTCACTAACTTACTCGCTTCTCCCACTGATTATTCATTTTTTGCCAGTTGAAGTGCGTCATTGCCTTAGTGGAGAGTTCGTTATGTTGGCCATTACCTCCTCGTAAGGAGGCTTATATCTGTACTCTAAAATGACAAACTGTGCTTCTATTTATCACTGTCATTTTAAACGAATTTCTTCCTTGTATTGAATTTTTCATATTAATTGACAGCACAATGATATTTCATAATACAAAAAATATCGTCAAACAAGTTCGGGAAAACTTTCTCGGAGCTATAATAACGTGATATACAGGACAGGTTGCTCAGAGAACGTTTTCCCCTTTGGAACAGCGCAACGGTTCTGCAACTCTGAGCCCCCCCCCCCCCCCCCCCCCAAACTCCTAGTACATAAAGACAAGGTACGAAATAGAGGCCATCACTGTTTATAAATATATGAGCCCACCGTGATCGCCGGTTTCTTCTGAAAACCCCGACCATTTAAAACCAAAAATAAATTCTGTAAACGCAGATCTTTTATATTATCTATCATTACATGGGATACATCCGCTAGAATTAAACCATTTCATTTAATTTGGAGCGATACAATAATTCTGAGTGGGGTAAAGCGAACCGTTCTCATTGATAAACCTGATCTGATTGCACTCTCCCCCCCCCCCCTCACGCGCACATAGAACAACCCATAACCGTCCAAGTAATCCCCCCTTTCACGTCCAAAATAACCCCACAAATATTAGTCTAGGAAAATCAGAAACAGTGCAGCTATCGAAGAATCCCACTCATCTCAACCAAAAAGGTAAACAAGTGAATAATTTAACGTATCCAACTTTAGCATTAACTTTAAGCAAACGTAACGTTCAGACGATATTGCTTCTGTTAAAATTAGCCTAATCTCATGGAACTAAATGCCATGAACTCACCTGTATCATTTAGGCGATTTCTCTTGGCCTGAATATGATAGATACTATATTACCTTATTTCTTGAAGGATCTGAAGTATCATGCTATAAAAAAAATAAAAATAATATATAATTTCGGAGCTGGGACTTTAGTTTAACTTTTTTTTAAAATCTGATTACCCCCCCCCCCCCTTCCCTGGAAAGGTTGTAAATTCTAGTAGTACATTAATACTGCGGATAGGCTAACGTTTTTTATTATTTTATAATTTACTTTATTTTTTGAAGTGTTTCTGTTTTCATACCTTTCGGAAGCTTTGCTTTTGACTAGTCAAACACAGAATTAGCACCCACGGGTTTCAACGATGCGGTGGTCTCGCGTCGGTAGTGAAATTCTTCTCTCACCTAAAATGATTAAAATCCGAGAGATTCTGCAACCTCTTGTGTGTAAGACTGATCAGTCTCAAATATGTGATGCAAGTCATCTTTTATCATTGAGAAACTCCGATTACTGACACCTCCATTATTTTCAACAGGCTTTGAACGCTTTCATTAGACTCGAAGCTTGATGTGGCAGTGTCATTGGCTCTTCTTGCATTCTTCAGTTTATTTGCAAAATCTTACTGCCTTCCGCCTTTGGACGCATGCCATAGCAAAGTTTGGAGAAACTTATGGGGTCGCTTCTGACATTTCTAGCGCATTTGATCGCGTCTGGTATGAAGGCTTACTTACCAAATTACCGTGTTATAGTAAGCCATTCACCTTTTGCAGATCGCCAGTTCTGTAGTCATTCACTACGTGTCAGTAACCCAAAGCTCTGTACGTTCATCTTCCTTCCTCATATATAGAAGTGATCTTCTTTCCTTAACTAACCACAAATTCTGTCCTTAGTTTTACTGATGACAGTGCGCTCTTTTGTTATTCTTCAGTGGGGATGAGTAAAACCTTATAACTGACGGGAATAACTGAGCTATGGAGGCTCTGTTAATCTTATAGAAATTCTAAATCCATCCAAAATGGCGGCTACATATTTAACGTTTACAGTCTGTGATCGTAATGATTTTAAATTCCTGATTTTACTGGTATACTTCGTTTTTAATAAATACTTTTAATATTTATTTTCTTTTGTTATTGTTGTGTAAATTGTCGGCCGCCAAGCAAGTTGTGGGAAAGTCTATCTCCTATGTAAAAGTTTTAACACTGCTGATATATAACAATAAAATATCATCTTTTAGGAACAATAATATTGCTCTAAATTTCAAAACTTATTTTTCATACTGACGTCTCTTAAAAACTTTTATGAGCAATCTTTTCAAATACTAATAAAAAAAAAAACTTGCACGAATATTTCAAGCATAGTTAAAGTGAAAAAGTTGTATCTGAAAGTCGTCTGCGTGTTCTCGTCTTAGCAACGCGTTGCCATGAGCAGTAGCCATCCATTGTTACCGCGCACCGTTACTGGGCTTGCTTCCTCGATTGTTTCCGTTACCGCCATGATTGGTTAAATTACTACACAACGTTTTTGGATTAAATTTTAAGTTATTAATCACTCAGCTTCACGTAAAAGGATACAGGAATTTCGCATTGCAATCTGGAGACATTAATCATACAGTCTAACGCACCAGACTATTATCAGTCTGCGAGCGATGGGATCCTCCGCAGCCTATTTTACGGTATTCGCCTTGGTCTCAGACACATTTTAAGGTTGTTGTGAAATACAGACTTTCATCCATTACACTAAATGAATGAATGTCTATCTCTCAGATTTTTGTTATATGAAAAAAAAAAATGTTTTTTTTTTTTAATAACTAAACGACGTTTCTTTTCAAATCTCGCTATACCGATGGCAATTACATTTCGATTGGTAGTGATCAAACTTGTCATATTGCATCACTTTTAGTTTGAACAAAAAATAAAAATAAATAAATGGAAAACTACTGAATGTTTCTGGAGTTGTCACTTTCATATTATAAAAAATAAATAATTACCTCTCTTGAAAATACGAAAAATAAATAAATAAATAAATATAAAGCCGAAGAAGTTAACCATCTTTAGTTACCAATTTATTTTTCATGTTGAATAAAATTAAATATCTTCATAATATTACTGTATTAAAATATTTTGGACTTTATATTTTTAACTTTTTATTTCCTCTCATTATATGATCAGTTTATTTTATTCATGATTAGACCGCAGTGTGAATTATTCAAAACTAATATTATGGATAATAATTTCTAAGTAAAACATGAATGCGTTTATATATACCTATATTGATCCCACACACTAGAAATCGAGGGACCTTATAAGCACATCAGTGTCGTTTATGGAGTGCACTTTATTTATTTTATAACTTCCACCAACGAAAAATTATAAACTTATAGTACATGAATACCGTTAGTGAGCTAAGGATTTTTTCCATTTTTTTAAAAGTTTATTATATTTATATATATTTCTGAACCACTGCTCTAGACACTAAACATGGCGAGCAGTATTTTTTTTTTTTTTTTTTGTAAGCCACTTCAGACGACGGTTATTCTCACACACCAAGAGATGAAATTATTATTTAAATTTTTTTATTATTGTTATTTTTATTTTATTTTATTATTATTATTTATTTTTATTATTATTTTATTATTATTATTATTATTATTATTATTATTTTTGCTTTTTCTGAAAACTTAAAATTTCACGGTACTAACAGATCAAAGATACGCAGCCTTTTTTGGTGTATTCAGGGATTGATGCAGATCCATTTTTAAATTTATTTTAGATACTTGAAAGGGTATTAAATGTATTACGCAAGGAACTTAAACGAGTCAATGGATTTCGCAATTTCTTTTTTTTATTTATAAAGACAAAAACATTCACAAACATCCACGCTCAAGGTGGGATTCAAACTCTAGACTATTTCATTTGGTTGGTGAGAAGGTAAGCTATCCATTCACCCAACTTGACCTATCCATTCACCCAACTTGACCTAAAACAGCCTAAGCGGCTGTTTTCCTTGAAGACGAAAATGCAATTTTCAGTGACTTCGCTGAACGAGTGACACACGCCAAAGGGTAAGGATAACTTACCCTTTGGCGCTCCATTGAATTTAATCCTTCCTTTGGGATATTAACTGCATCTTGAATATTAGCGTTACGGCTGAGCTAAGGATTAAAATAAGCCGACAATCTTCTCTCTTTGTTTATTAAGTAAAATGCGCGCTATATATATATATATATATATATATATATATATTCTAGAGGGGGATCCTCTCCCCGAGTTTCGGGCTGGTAAGCCGGAGACAAAAAACGTCACATAAAAACGTTTTAAATTTCGGCTTATATATATATATTTTTTCATTAATTTTTAGCATTAGTTATGCCACCTATCCAGTATATGAAATCTTAAAAGTGTGCAAGTTTCTAGCTGGATGTGGTATTTTTTTAAAAAAGGTGATGCAAAAGGAAATTTCGTAGCTAGGGAAAAAAATCAACTTTACTGAGAGAGAATGTTATTTTGAATTATAGCTGAAGTAACTGTAATGGGGGTTTAATGTCTATAAATTGCGTTTGTTCTTCAGGCCGGTTTTCCTGTTTTGTTAAGGTGAAAAGCTGAATTTCGGGAGATAGCAGCTTGGCTAAAACCTTTGCTGTCTTAGCAAAACTATAACCTATAACTTAATAGTACCTGCAGCAAAAATAATTTCAGCGCCATTTTAAATAAAAAAATTGTTGAATTAACAAGTATTAAATCTCTTGTATTATGTATATATATTTAAATGCATTACTTTTACAACTTAAAATTCTTTCTGCGCTTTTCTTAGAAAGCCATTTCTTCTTTTGCACTAACTTTCTCCTTATAGAAATTTCTTCAACGAGAAAGTTCATGTAGGGAGAATTCAATTTTAAGAAAAAATTAAAAGCGGGAGCCTAAAAATTTAGTTGCACTGTTTGGGTAGTACCAGGATTCTGTATAGACATTTCCAGTAAGAGAGTTAATCAATTTAAAAAATGGCATCCTAGAAATTTAGTTGCCCTATTCCATTGGTAAACAAAACGAGTTGAGCATTTTGTATTATATATTATTATTTTTGCAGGCTAGTTATTACGTGTTACAGGGGAAACAATCTTGTGTAATATTTATCTTCTGAAAACAAAACTGTGTTATATTTCAAACACTTTTAAAAGTTTATCCCATTTCTTTAAAAAAAATTGTAATTGTATGTCCGGTCTGCAGCTATTTGAATTTTTTAAAAAATGACTCTAAGTATTCATTGGGCAGCAATATTATTATATATAATAAATAATTTAAGTCGTTTTGTTAATACTGTAACAACAAAAAATGTTGGCAATGTAGTAAAGCTTGAGGAAAAAGGAAAGAGGGAGTGAAAATGAAAATTTTATCGGGAAAAAAAAAAAAAGAAGAAGAAGAAAAGAAAAAGACCATATAACTTGTTACGTCAGTGCCAGAAATGAAAATTAATAATATTCAAGAACGCATAGCAACAAATTCAGATACATTTTTTTGTCATAAAAGAATAAGCTTTTTATTTAGAAATATATTGAGTTAGGGGAAATAAGAAATACTTTATTTCATCATCTGAGACAAGAGCTCGTCTATTAATTACATTACACGATTTTGTTGAATTTTAGAGGATCCCTATTCCCTCTCCTCTTCCTCCGTTGCGAGCTATCAGACACAGATATCACATAATAAAAGATCTCCCCCCCCCCCAATTCCCCCGTGAATAAATTTCACACACTAAAAAAATGACAATAAAAATAACGTTATTTCTAAATCCAAGTTTCATTATAGAAATTTAGTACATTATTTTATTCAAGAATATTTATTAATTCATTATCATTAAATCATGCTGTCATATATTGTTCTAATAATAATGATTTTAATATTATTAGTTTATTACATCTTATTGATTTTTCTATTAAAAAGGATTAAGGTCATCCGTTGATTACATTACTGGAAAGGATGCATCTGAATTCAGAGCTACAAATTCAACTTCGTGATAGCATCTGCATCTTCCTCATGAGCAATAATTACCATCATTTATTTATCTTCTTGCCCTTTAATTTTGGGCTGGATTTCAGGAAACCAAGATGCGACTTTTAAGCAAGATAGGCATAATGAATATGTCCTACATGTTTCCTATATTTACTAAATTTCAGAGCGCGTTAACTATGTCAGAATAATTTTTTTTTTCTCATTAATATAATAGAATATTGCTATTGCCCAGTTTTAAACTGGAAGTATTTCGGGAGCATAGGTTTAAAAATTCAAATCTAGAACACAACCTGAAAATTCATGACAAATTAAACAAGAAAAACAAATAATTTTGGATTTTGAATCCCCTCCCCCCCAATAGATTAACTCCAATTTCTCCCTATTGTCACAAAATCAACTCTCCCCCTCCCCCAAGAGAATTACGTAATTAATGGACAAGCCTTAACGCAAAATCTCATAAAGCCTCCCCGCAAAAGTTTGCACTAAGTTCCCCATTCCTACACCAAAATAAACTCATTGCTTACTAACGTTACAAAGCGAGTAGTTTAGCTTCCGTACCGTGGAGGGCGACCGTTACGCCCCTCCCCTTATGTTGCCTCTTCGTTAACTTTAAAAACTATACTCCAACTCATCGTTGTAAACGGTTTGGAAATGAGATGCGCAGTGGAAATAGTCGAATACTATAAACTTACAGTTATCATGTGAATTTGTTATGTGCGGCATGGATCATATTATCTAGGAAGAATATAGCCTTTCGCAGCTAGCGGCGATGAGGTTGTTGTTCGGACCGCATATTTGACATGTCTGCTCTGGTTGGTAAAGCACTGAAGTATTGCGCTAGTCTGACTTCATTGAGCGCAATTATGGCTATTGTTAGGGCTACAGATAATTCTAGTTTGAGGTAAACGCATAGCTTTATCAAAGTCAATATTTACAAGCGCACGGAGTTTTAATTTATCTGTAACTAAAAAGCGAAAAAATACTTGGTTTAATCTTGTATTTTACATTTTCGATAATATTCCAAACGCGTCTTAAAAGTTCTCATCTAAACGGCGCATACAAGCTTGGAATTTGAAAGAGTTTGCGCTAATCACGTGATCGTTCATTTCCGGAAATCGCTGTCGTCTGCCTTGTCAACATCTCTGCGTAATCCGGCAGCTATTCATTTAAGACTAATACCACAGCAAATAAGCAAATATAGAATATCACTAACATTGCCGTTTTAAGATTAACAATTACTTAAAACGCATACTTGATAAGAAAACACTAACGGAATTTTAAATACAGCATAGTCATCACTGAAACAGATTTTAAAACTTAGCCATTTAACCTGCTTACATAACAATGCGCTACTGCAAAGGATAATTCATTTCGAAATACTGAAGTAAACAGAAACAAATCTATACTTGCGTAGTGCGAAAAGAAAAAAAAAATTGCAGTTTTGTAAGTCGCACCAGACTATTCACTGTCACAATGCATGGGTAGTTCAATCCCAGAGTGCACCTCGCCATTGTCTGCGCATGTGCTAGTTCTCCTCCGTTGGAAGAAACTCCCTTGTCGCTAGCCTTGTACGCTGTAAAGGTACGGATAGAGTAAATCCGCGCGCTGCTTGTGGCAATTAGCGCTCTTCGCAGTTCGGCGTTTAAAGTTAATTAAATTGTACTTCTTTATGAAATATGGGCGAATCGAAATATAAAGATTTGATTTTGGATGCAATCGACCAGTTGCGCAAAAGAAAAGCAAGGCCTGACCTAGAGCGGATATGTCACATGTTGGAGCGGAGACACGGCCTACATGCTACTTCAGTACAAGTCGAATTACAGCGGCTTGTTCTTGAGGGTATAGTCGTTAAAGTGGATTACAAAGGTAACACCAGCTATCGAAATGCTGCAAAATGGATTCGAAGTAAGAGTTACATCAATAACAATATTCTGAATACACACACGGTCATAGCGAATGCCCTCATCGATGCCATTTCTACTCTAATGACTATAGCGAACAGCGCCGGGGCTGAGATCGCAAAACAAGGGATTTCAGCGCGGGAAATCGAGAAATATTTATTCGACCGCGGTTTGCCATTAAAACTCACATCCGAAGCGATAGAAGCAGCTCTCGACAGGGAAGTTTGTGCTGGCAACATCAAAAAATTATCGAACGGGAATTATGCGCTCAACTGTTTCGTGGAGGAGGAGTTTCAGGCCGAATGTGTTGTTGTGCCCGCACAGGAAGAGCCCGAAGAAAAAAATGCGGAGTTAAAACCAGCCAAAATGAAGCAGCCGCCGCAGCAGTCTCTTATCACGGTAACTGCGTCCATGAAGCACGTGCCTGGGAAAAGAGGTCGCCCTGCAAGCAAACGTAAGGTTAGTACAATATACATCATTTTTGAAATTGTTTGTTACATAGTTGTAAGTTCGTTTCGTGTATGCATTAACATGCGCAAGTAGGCCTAACTTCCTACCCTGTTGGTTTATTATATTCGTTTGAATGTCTTCTCATTTTAATATACGCACGCGGTTAACTTGAGAAATGGAAGTGAATTTATTTGTATCTGTGCAGTTGCTGATGCGTTTCGGGTAACTGAGAATGCCCGAATGAAGTGGAATTCGATAGAAACACGCTTTAAGCGGCATGTCATTGTCCATGTCGAAATGCATGCAAGACGCTCTGGAACTTTTGCGGTTTTTTGTGCTTATGTTTTAAGTGGTCAGCCAATGACCGGTCGTTTATAGAAGACTAAGCGAATGCTGATACATGCACATCTGGAAGTGATGCCTGGCGCGTCTTTATTTTACGGAACCGTTTTTTTTTTTTTTTCCAGTAAATGTAATACTTTCAGTTTGTCGCATATATTTTTAAACTTGATCCACTGACCTTACGTTCGGTTTATTTCTTCTTCTTTTTTTCTATTTTTTTGTGAGAAAACAATCTAAAATTAATATCTTTTTCCCCTTTTAAACAGTATTTAATTTTAGTTATTAATGGTTGCTTTTAGTCCGTTTGCTCATCATAATAGGTCAATAAACCTCTACACGGCGACCTTTTCTCTTTTAGCATGTTAGTCCAGGTTTACCTACGCTTCAGTGGCCATGGGTGTACAAATCATGGTGACTGCATGGTGCATTTGAATCCATGGCGATGTGTTCTTAATGACCTTTGAGAAGAAGCTTAGTAAAACTGGGTAAATCCTCCCCCGCCCTACCCCCCCCATTTCTTACACGAAGAAAGAGGGAAAAAAATCTTTAGGATACGAATAAAAATTATTTTGCTTTTTTTAATAAATATTTTTCCTGAGGGGACATCATTGTTCTTTAGTATGCGCACTGGTGTGTGCATAACGTGCGCGCGCATATGCGCGCGTCAAGAATTTTTATTCCAGTGGATGCGTCTTTTTGGTATTGAATTATTTTCACCACAAGCACTTACGTAACTAAGTTTACTAAGCTTCAATGAAAAAGGAAAGTGAATAAAAGAGGGGTGTTTATTTATTTAATTTATAATACGTTTTCTCCATTGTGAGTAAACAGCTTTGACACGAATGCCCATATTTTGACCCGTTTTTTAATATATTTTTTATATGGCGTCATCAGCCTTGAATGTCGTTTAGAATTGGGGCATGTAATTTGTAACAGAATTCCAGATTTTTTCCCCTCAAGTATTGCAACAGCTAAATGGATTTTACAGATCTGCTATTCGTAAATAAATAAACGAATTAAAGTAACATTCTGGGTGTAGTGCGAATTAAATATATTCCTTCTTATTCAAATAAATATTGAGTTAATTTGCAGTCTGTTTGCTAATAAACTTTTTAACTTAGTTTACTTCGGTGGTACAATGAAAAGCTGGGAATCTGCTTCTTGTGCTGGGATCGATTTTCCGGTTATCGTTTAGTTTGTGATTTTGTTAACAGGTAAAATGCTGGATGTACTAGCGGAGTTCCATTTTGGCTTTTCGCAAGCTTCTTCTTTCTTGCATGTTTTCGCACAATCGGCGTTGGCTTGTTTTCCTCACGATCAGCGTGCGATGACGTCACTCCTCAACAATCGTGATGATCATATCACCTTCTGGAAAAGAGAGAGATGTCCTTACAGTGGCCGCTTAATTCACACGAATTGGTCGTTTCTTGCCCAAGCGTTCTTTTTTTTTTTTTTATGTAGCGGTATGAGTGTTTTTTTTTTTTTTGCATTTTTTTTTGTCATTTTATTCGTTCGTATCATTAAAAACTACTAGTTGCCCAAGAACATACTACCAGTGAATTTGTAATCGGTATCGAATGTCAATGCGTCATGTCTTAAGGCGTAATAATACACATCATGTAATTCTCTAAGGCTTTCACTGTCCAAGTATGATTATGACGTCACTTATGCTGCCAGCTGGTCTGACTTTAGCACCGCTGGTTTCGAATTTGTACCTGTTCGCAATTGTGTGCCAAATGCAACTGAAACCTATCGAAAAATAGCAAAAGGATGAAAATGCAACCCTAACTTGAGACTAAAGTGATGTCTAAAGTCTCCCTGCGATGTATTGGTAAGAGGCTCCATGTTCAGAAACAGAACATTGAAAAGTTCGTTACACGGATGTGGAAATATGGGTCGCACATGTTATCGTTCCTATAGGGAAGGAGGTGGGGGGAAAATGGGTGTCGTTTTGGTTCAGAGTCCTCGGAAGATTCGTTGGTGTTTGCATGTTAAGCGCTTGCTTATCGACCCACCGAATATTTTGACAGTGTTTTAAATTTAAACCGAAAAGACTGCCACAAACAACAAAGACCGGTGGCAGCGAGGAGGCCGCAGGCTAGATAATTGGTACGAAAGTGAGGCCTTTTGCATTTCCCCCCCCCCCCCCCTCCCAACATGGCATAGAGTAGCGTTCGGCCGTGTTCTTGACTTACGCATTGAGTCGATAAACCGCAAGATGAACTACATATTTAATTTCACAAGTTTTGAAGGGTTTCACAACATGGCGAGCATTTTATTTACATGGACATAGTATTGCATGTAAAAAGTTTTTTTTTTTTCAATGGTTATGAACGCAGTAATGTCTTAACAGAAAAAAATAAATAAAAGCTGTTGTTGGAATTGGCATGTGTTGGGATTTTTAAATACGGTACTAGTTCAGTTTCTTCATTTCTGAACATTGCAACTTTAAAAATAATTCAATTTTTCATTTATATCTTATATTTAAAAATTTTTGTATTATAATTAATTTCTTTGATCCTAGTTTTTTGAACACCCCCACCGTATGCTCTTATTACCAAAGCGATGAAAGCTCATGAGATCCTTCTCCACTTCTAATAACACACCTGTTGCTTGACCAACTTTTCTCCTTCCCTGAACTTGTATGTATATATTTATATATATATTTTAAACTTGTATTTCAGAAAACGTGTATAATCAATCAGAGAAAATATTCTGCAACTCGGTTAATAATTTGTTTAAAAAAATTCTAACCAGATTTTTAAGCAGACGCCCTCTTTTGGAGATGTTGGTTAAGATTTAATGTCATCCAAGTACAGAATAGTTAGCATAGCTACTTTTTTTTTTTTTTTTTTTTTTTTTTTTTTTTTCTTCGAAAGATTTTCTTCTTTGTATTCGGGAATAAGTAAAATGTTTTTAAAACGTGATTAGTTTTATCGACTTTTATTTTGTTGTTATTGTCAATATAACGTATAATCGTACTACGCATAATATTACTTCCTTATTAGTGAACGTTGATGGCGTCTGCTTGGCGCACTCGGTAAAATAACACGCGCCTCTGATTGGTTTCAAATTCCGTTAAGAAGGGGACATTTTTGTAATTCTTTTTTCAGTCGAACGAACAGCCGTTGTTACCCCCCACCACCCATGGAAACTTGGGTTTGCCTCATGACCGAACGAGGCCTAGCGAACATTGAGAATGTAAGGCAACTACTGCCCATGACTTACCTCATGGCCTTAGTTGTCTTCAATGAATTTTAAAATAAACGAAGGGTTGAGGAACATTACCGAGTAGACGCTTCCGAAATGGTTCATCGAAGATGAAAATGGTTTACACTTTTTTATTAGTCGATAAATGCAGGTCGTCACTTTTAGGCTTTCCTTATGTGTGCAGCTGGCAAGAGGTGGGATCCTATTCTCTGTATTTTGCGCAAATCTTACATTTGAAGGTTGTAAACTTATCTTGCATTTAGTACCGCGAGTGGGTTGAGGATTAGATGACACCTGAATCCTAGTTTAAAAAATGAGCCTTCGTAGTTCAGTGGGTATCGACGATGCCCTTAGGTTGGAAACACCTGACTTCGAATCGGATAGAAAAAATTCTATCCACTTGCTCGGAATAAAGTCTCTCCAAATTGAATAGCGTATAGGAGAGACTGGGAGGTTTTTAAACACTCTTTAAACATTTCTTTATACTCTTAATGGAAATTACAAGAGCAAAATAAAAAGAGATTTACTTCTCGAAGTTTCAAAAACTTCTGACGCTTTGTCAGTAGGCAAATTTTATACAGTTGTGAGACTTTTATCCATTTGTTTCGTTGTTACCGATTCTGTACAGAATCATGACATTATTTATGTTTGTACAAAGAGTGGATGTATGAGGGTGGATACATTGACCCTGCGGAGGTCGCACTCGAAAAAATTGCAGCGCAGGTCGCTTGTATGTGAGAGATGCATTCATTACTAGTATGTGCTAAAATGCGATAAAACTTAAAGAAAAAATACTGCAAATATAATACATGATGGTTTATTTATTTTCAGTTACAATCTAGAAATCATTGAACAAAGAAGAAAAACTAAACCAATACTATATTGACATCGGAGGTCGCGGTATCTCTCAGATACAATTTGCTATGAAATATCACACACTTTACATAACACTTGTTAAACCAAAACTGACCGCATAAACAGTGTGGAATATCACTAGTAATGTATGCATTCGCAGGTACTCACTCATGACCTCCAAGCTATACACTGGATATGTGTAAGAATATTTATATAAACAATTTGCATGTATCTGTCAGATCAGCTGCGACCTCCGCAGGGTTAAAGGAGATTGTAAATAAACAAAAGAGAGAGTAAGCAGGTTACACATGACATTTTCGAATATACGAAGTGTACAGAAAAAAAAAAAAACAC
The DNA here is from genome assembly GCF_054136105.1 of Typopeltis vanoorti. Classification (NCBI taxonomy): domain Eukaryota; kingdom Metazoa; phylum Arthropoda; class Arachnida; order Uropygi; family Thelyphonidae; genus Typopeltis; species Typopeltis vanoorti. The sequence continues at coordinate 74,431,301 of NC_143568.1, read as the reverse complement.
ATCCGGATCGATGAGATTCGGAGTTCAGTCTCCTTCAAAGTAAGCCTATTCTGCAGTAACAAGCTTTGCCCATCTTCTCTACCATTTTTTTTTTTTTTTTCTTGAGATATTTATTGAAATCCGCTTTCGGAATGTCTAAAAGTGTCTTCATTGCATTTTGTTCGATGACCTCGACGACATCAAATCGGTATCCTTTCGAAACTTTTGGATTGTGAACAAAAAAAAAGAATCTCGCGGAGTCAAATTCATCGAACACACAAAGGCTGGCTTGCTTTAGCACACACAATTACACGCGCTTCATATTCAGATCTCGAGCTAATATTGAGTCTGTTGAGGCAGTGTACAATTAATTGTCAATCATAGCATCTCGAGATTCATGATTGTCCAAATTACGGATCACTTTCGATTGAAACAAAACGATTTGTAGGTTCCGTGTCAGATCTCTATATGTTATTTACAATTATCGCAATTTTTCACTAGTGCTTTTACTAATTAAAAGCAACATTAGATACAGACAAGTGCCTACATTCTCCCGTGTACATCCAGGAAACAAAATTTGTCTCGCAATATCACAGACAAATGCTATACATCTACGATCTGAGTAGCTTGCTTAAGACCTGCACAGACATATTCTTTACTGTCATCAAGAGCGAGCGATTTACATTGAAATAAGCATAATCCGGATACCTCACAGTAGTGAGGTATCCATCTTCATCTTCGCAGGGTTCTAAGTCGTGTTTTTTGAGTTTTACGAGGCATCTTTTCAATATCTGTTTTGAAGAAAAAAAGAGCTGCTTCCGAAGTTTTATCTACACACAGGAGTGGTTTCCTCTGGCTTTTGAAGTATTTGCGCTAGTTATATTTAAATAGATTACTCTGATAATGTAATATTGGCTTTGCTAATGAGCAAATTAAAATGCACGGTTATATTTATCTTAAGGAGTTCGTGAGAATGAAAGGCAGTGAAAAGAATTTAAATTAGCAAATAATTGGTGGGTGTCATGCGTAATATCGTTATAGGGCTTCTGCTTTTCACACGAAGGCCAAGTCGCGCAACAGCTGTTTCATCTGGAAATTAAAGTTGGCTATAGAGCTCGTCCGGTTGTCACCAAAAGTTGAATAGCGCGAACAATATGGGACTTTAACCACTGATATTTTTGTCTATCCGTCATTGATTATGAAAAAACCACAGAGAAGGCATTCTGTAAGTCCGTAACCGATAGTATCATTTAAGGATAGTTCTTGAGGAAGAAACAAGAGCGTGGTATATTCTTGGAATGCGCCCGTTATTATTATCCTCTCTTCGTAAAACGTAAAAGACATAATACTAAGGTGTCTCGTGTCCTTAGCTGTCCGAAATGCTAATGCTGAAATCCCATAGGATGCTAATTGCTACCTACAGCGTTGTTATTGTGAGTCAAGTGAAACTTTTGAGATGGCAAATGATTCACAGGCAGTGGAGACTAACACCCACTGGGCCATTGCTCTTCTGACGTCACACGTTCAATAATACTATGAATATATATTTTTTTAATACGCCTATTTATAGGATTAGTGTATATTTGTCGGAAAAACCAAATGTTTCAGCTTAATCGCAAGTCTGAAATAATTCTTAGAACCATTTCAAATGGTTTTGAGATTAAGAGGTTCTCTTAATGGGACGCATACGCCGCGCTCCTATAAACAACTAACGTAACCTCCGTAGAAATCGATATGCATGTTATCTTTTGATGCTAATTTTAAAACTTTGTCCTGCTTTATAATCGTATAAGTTAATATTTTATATAAATATAGAATTGAATATATCATTACTATTTTCATTTTACAGCAAAACGAAGGAAATATATTAAATTGTAATATTTTTTTTTGTAAATAAAAAAAGAATCGTTATTTTGTGCGAATGTGGGGGAACGAAGTAATACGTGAAGAAGCCTTGAGTGTTTTGGAAATGCACGTGCGCGATGGAACTGGAATCGACTTTGTGAAACGTGAACGCCAGCTTAAAAAAAAAAAAAAAACCACCGATTCTCATGTTTAGTGTAGAGTACTGCGGCATGGGATTTTCTAGGGGTGTGGGAAAGAACTCTCAATGTGTTTTTATATTTTAAAAACTTTGTCCTACGAAATCCCCATCACCTTATGATTTTTTTTTCCCGTAAAAATTTTGTAACAACCTTTTTAGTCTGTTGTGCGTTCTCGCTTAGATTCGTGCGTTTATCTATTTTTCCTTTGTTTAGGTCGCATAACTAGTAGTATTAGTGAACGCAAACAAAACAAAAAAAAAAAAAAACGCTAGGTCGAGTTGGAAATACCAACGAAAGTAGAATATTGTATATATTTATAATCGAGCAGGTACCAAAGCATAATGCAGCAGTTTAGTGTTCTGTGTTCAGAATGTTATTTGCATTACATACTGTAAACGCAACACTTCGCAAATCTGTATATAATTATGGATATTATTTCTGGGAAAACTCCCATGTTACTCCTCATAAACAAACTATTACATTTATGGCTATTTTGCCTGCTTCTGTTTAGGAGTGTCCCTGTTTAAATGTCATTGGCTTTTTACTCACGGATTCTTAGGGCATTGTAGATGTATATAATTAAGTTAGTTGACTCAATTTTATTTTTATTTTTTTTTCATTCTGTCTCGAAATTTGTTCTGATATTGTATATCACTGGCGAAGTGCAAACCACCGCATCATGTGGCCTCATATTTTTCTGGATCCATTCTAAGCTACACTCAAGGCCGATATAAAGGACGCTGATACCAGATTACAGCTTGTAGGTCGAGGATCACGTTTTACCTTGCCAGCGCGAGCGACAGTTCCGTCGCATGTCCAAAGCGCATGCGCACATATTAATACACTGATTCACGGATTACATTCAAGCGGAAAGCGTTACGAGAACAAAGTGCACAAAGTCTGTTTTTTGAGGTATTGCTTGGGAAGGCTAATACCTGGCCGTCGTGTTGTTTTATTTATTTTTAATCATAACATTAATCTTCCGTGCATAAGAATTGTCTTCGTTGAATCTGAGCTTGTGTCAAAAAAAAAAAAATGTTGAAAAAAAAAAAAACTTTCCATCACTGTTTTATAGTTTGTGATAAAAAAAAATGGCCTCCTGTTTGGACATTCAAAAGTGTTTTTAAGCATGAATGATTGAGCTGAAAGAATATTCATAAAAGAATTGATTCTGAAACAATTCAAAATACGAATACTCATCCTCAATATTTGAATTGCAAAAAGCATTCAACGTGTAATGGGGAAAAAAAAGTAACTATGAACTAAATACCGATAAACAGATCCTAGAAAGAGGCTAATAAAATTGTATTGGTAAACTGGTGGCTGTTGTTACTTTAATGGAAAAAAAAACCTTATATATTAAATAAATAAGCAGGAACTAAAGTTGAATATATTTTGATTACATCTTAAATGTTTCTGCTTGTTTTGTATGTTGAAGTTCTGCCTTTATAGCGTTATGTGAATCTTTTTAACGACGATCCCGCTCACGATTGGGCGGACTAATGATTAGATAGGTAAACCTGCTTTAGAGGCCAAATATAGAACTACTACCTTTTGGAATTTGAATTATAAATCCCCGTATGAAATTTATGAAAGTTCTCCTAGGCTTAAATCACCGATTGGTATTGCGACTGCTCTGAAATATCCTAAGTAGGTCATGTTATATTCACTCTTTCTTTCATTCATTCACTTTTTTGGTTAATGTTGGTTGCATCTTAAGAAATCCAGACTAATTTTCAAGCGCGAGGGAATTGAAAACTACTTGTTACGTTTTTAGATCTTACTTAAAACGTTCTTTTAATTTAATGAATAAAAAAAAAAATATTTTAAAACCAAATTTAATACAAAAAATATAAGATTTAAAAATATTCATTGTTTTATCTAAACTTTTTATACATATTATGGAGATAACAAGAACAATTAAATTTTGGATGGAAAAAAAAAAGCGCGATGCAATGAACTGGACCAAAAATTAGACAACCGGCGATCTTATATATGTAATATTAAATAACTTATAAATATTTTTATTTGGAATACTTTAAACATATCATTACTGTGTGTAAGACCGCGCTTATTGATTGCCTGAGTTGTCTTCAATTAATTAGTATTATTCCAGAGACAGCTAAGGCCAGCAAACAGTTGTTACTGGTCTATTAATTGTGCGCATTCTCTGGCTGGTTTATCTGTTTTTACAAAGTAAATTCCCGAGTTTCTATGCTTAACCCTGCCACCTCCATATGAGATCTAATTCATCTTCAGCTGAAAATTGCTTATAAAGTTCTACTCGAAGGAAGAATGTCGTGCTTTTTTGAAGTAGCTTGGAAAATGTATTGCCATAGTCCCTAGAAAAGTTCTGAATGTATTCCATAAGTTCTAACGTGTACAGTTATCAATCTTCCAGGGTTGCATTGTTTATGTATTATTATTTCTTTTATGGCAGCCCACCTTCGAAAAGTTAAATCTATAACATTTCTTACCGCGGCTAGGCTGAGTTAATTAATGTGGGAACCTTGTCCTAGTTACTATACATAGTATTCAAGCCACTTCAGGTCTCCATTGTGGATGCTAAAAAAAAAGGCAACATAGGTTTGTCGTCCGTTATCAAATGGTGTTTTTATATCAATATACAGAAGCGTTTAGTTAGTTTGCATAAGGAGGCACCAGCACGACTATCCTCTGAGTCAAGACTCCTTATTCTGGAAAGAAGGCTCGTGTGTGTAAAAGGGCCTCTTAATTTGTTGACTTCTCTCTACGTAACATCGCACTATACATACAGGCATCCTTTTTCAACCCTTCAAAGTGACGTAATCAGAGAAAAGAAAAAGATAATTCCCATATATGTGTAAAACAACATAGCAAGTTATTACACTCGGAATTAAAATAGAATTAGCATAACCCACTCGAACATAACTTCAGTTCTCCATAAATATTTAAGATATTTAAATGGTACTATAAGCTACTGGGGAAAACCCGATTTTCCAAGAGAGAGAGAAGGGGTGGGGGAATGCCAAATTCATATGAGATCAGTTAACTCTCTTTCAGTTGGTAAGCACTATTAAACTGAGAATCTTGATATTTCAGCCGAAGGACAAATATACTGTCTCCATTTGTGCAGTTGAGAGAACACGATGTTTGTAATACTATATCGAAGTATAATAAATGAAATTGGAACATAAACAGATGAACTCGCGCATAGAACAAAGCAAATAAGTCATAATATACATTAAATCTTTCGTCGTCTGTTATACTACCTAAATAAAAGCAACTGTAACGATAATTCTTACAAATGCAATTCAAAACGAGAAGAATTTGAGGTACAGTTGGCTGAATTGAAATTAAAAAGGAAAATACTAGCTAAAACAAAAAAGGACTGCGTAAGAAATGAGTTGAGGGCAGGGTTTCAGTTTTGGAAATTAGAAATAAAAGCGTGTGATCCCTTGGGAGTCAGAAAAGTCGATGCCAGGATGGAATAAGAGGATGTCAACAGAAGAGGATTAATGTAGAAGACATGCAGGAAGATGTGGTTGGACAGGAAAAAAATTGAAAGGATTGATGTTCTATTTAACTTCCCAGACTGAACGGATGTATTGCTAAAATAAAACATGTTTGTGTTTTGTAGTATAGTTTGCATATTTTATTATTATTATTAAGGAACAAAGAAGAAATGAGCAAGAGAGAGAGATTGATTCATATGCAGCGCAGATCGGATATGGACGTTAAAATATCGAAGCACGCTGTCGTTCTGTGATGTCTTTGCGTTGCTGCTCTGTACAGTATATTTTTATCTAATTCTCTGTTGCCATTTTCACTTCGTGTTTGTTTTGTTGTAAACAGTAAATTAACAGAAATAAATAAAATCACTCAAGATGCGTAAAAGATGAAATGAAATTTCCCCATCTCGCATTTTTATTTGAAAAACTTCCAGAAATTCTGCTCTTTCTCTGTCGATTCGTATGATCGCAGCGCCCTCTCTTTTTCTTGTTGGTAGCTACGGTTACCGTAACCTTGCTCTAAGTATGACGCTCTTAAATGCCACCGTTATGCCGATTTAAACTGGCGTCCGTGTTTCATCTTGCTTAACTGAATTTTGCACTACTAATTTGCAGTTTTAACACATTTACAGATCACTAGCTGGAGAAAATATTTTATTGTTGCGAACAATCAATTTTTTTTTTTTTTTTTTTAAAGAGATTGCACTTTGCTGCGATCTTTTTTAAATGAAAGATGATGTTTAAACCTTTGGTTATGAGCAAACTTGGAAGACGCAATCATGGAGGCGAGAGGCTTCTTTTTTTTTATGAATTTATATTTACAGTGGAGCTAAAAATCTTTCTCGTCCGTGATGCAATCAGAAAAGCAATGGTTCTTTTCTTGATTGACGCTTCTCGACTTGGATCTCCTTAAAAGCACATGAACTTTTGCTAGACGTCTAGCAAAAGTGAGGTCACGTCAGCTGATTCAGACGGCGATGTTGAAGAATTTTCCGTCAGCAAAACAAACAAGTTTCAATTTCTCGCAATTGGCAGGTACGAAATCGTTGATCTTCATGTCATGCGTCGCTGGTAATTCAAAATAAACCAACCAACGCTAAAAATGAAAAGATTCATTTTATTTAATGGTAATATGCAAGTGGTTATATGTAAAGGATACACCGTTAGCGGGAAGTGTGTGTGTGCAGGGGGGGGGGCGCTTAGGGAAATCTGGCACTCTGTCGGGACGAGGAAAGCATATACACTATATAGAATGCAATATCACAGTTTTAAGGATTAGAAAAATTTTGAGGTTTTTTTTTTTAAATATTAAATGTACACTGATATGAATTTAGGCATAGGCTTGCTTCTTCGGCTCAGTGTTAAAGCCAATGTGCTATTTCTTTATATTGAATTGACTGAGACGTAGGGAGAAATGTCATTTCAATATTCATATTGATACACATACTCAGATCAAAGCGCAAGATGATATTCTTGTAAAAGAATTCTAATAATCAAAAAACCCTTGCAAATATGAGCATAATGTAGTACATGGAGATCTATATTACGTGCATTTTATTTACTTTGAAATATACAAATTTCTTAGCAGGAGGAGGGGGCCCCAAAATGTCTTAGGACACCATGTGATATAAATTTAACAGAATTGAAAATGCATGCAAACTGAATCTAGTTATTGTTTTATCATAATGTAAAATATGGCAGTGTGGATATAAAAATAAAGATTAGGCATCTTCTTAAAGGATTTCTTGAAAAAATCCGTTATGTTCGATTCTAGTTAGTCACCGACTAGAACTTTTCCTATACCCTTTTTCGAAGTCGATCTGATTCAATGTTCGTCGATCTTTGGGTTGGCAGGAGGGGATTTTTAATCCCAGAGTTCAGCAAAAGACACGCACATCACACAAGTACATATGAATGAATTCTAATTAAGATTTAAAATTATAGCTCTTATCTAACACACCGTGGGAATGCACTCAACTTGGCGATGATGAGCGGTGGAGAACCGATATCGATTTTCAAACTTTTTTTTTTTTTTTTTTCCAAATGAAATTAGAGTATTATTTAGGAGAATGCGAAATTCTGGAACAAGAATCACTGCCATTGATGTGAGACTGGCTACCTCACATTTAGTTGGAAAAAAACCTTATAAATGTAACTCGTATTACTATGGAATTTGAACTAGGAAACGTAAGAGTAATCAGTAATGGCTCGAGAGAAGGTTAGTCTGTTTTAAACAGTCGTATCTTTTCTAGCTTATGCGGTTTTAGAATCTATTAATAATCAATCTCTTAGTAGTAAATGTAAATGGAATGAATACCAGTTTAATACAAAGTGAGAATGGTAGCTTTGTTTATAAATACATGCTGTATTTAGTTAAGTGGACCATAGAGTGAGAAATTCGAAAGTAGAACTCTCCATACAAGTCATCCTCAACTTGCTGTACAGTAGTCCATGTAGCGCAACCTTTTTGTGCATCGGTGATATCACGCAGTAAATCAAGTATCTTAATCAATAGTTGCTACTCCTGCGTTGCTCTAGATTTATCCGTTGATTACTTGGAGAACCAAGAGATCGAATAGACTCGCATTATCTTAGTTTTTTATTATTGCACTCACATCTATTAAGTCTGTCTTACGGAGTTAGTATTTAATATATTTACTTGAAATGTATTTATATATTTGTGATACAAAAAGATGAAAGGGAAGCAGAGAAATAAATCCAAAATTGCTGCTATAGGGTTTTGGGAAGATGGTGTAAATAAACTTGCTAAGTTGATATATAGAAAGTTAGCAAAAACGAGAACCTTAGGTTCAGTAAGGTGTGTGTGTGCCGTACTAAAACTTATATTGAAGCAGAGTAGTTTAATTTTATCATTATCCGGGCATCTATATGTAGTGCCGTGGACTGAATCCACGCTAACCCTTAGGCAACTTCTTCCATCCTCTCGCCACTCTTCAAACAGAAACTCGAAATTAAAAAAAGTTCTTCTGCATTTATCTTATAAAAATTTTTGTGTCTTACGCCCTCTTTTCTACCACATTCTATTAATCAAAATATGCAATATGCAAGACCTTCAGTCTATCCTCACTGCAAGCATTCCACAAACCCCTGTCACCATTTTAGTCACTCGCCTTTGAATTCTCTCCACCACTTCCTCATCCCATGAAAAATCCAGCCGACCATTGTAGTCCTGATGTCATCGTATCAGAGTTAGGAAAATCACAATTCTAATTGGTGATATCCTGTAGCAGAAAATGATGCTGGATTATCCTGATTCATTGCTACT